>NW_006922263.1:694093-704031 GCF_000298275.1 Orycteropus afer afer | reverse complement strand
CTTCTGTGTCTGTGTTAATTGGTTTCCCTTTTCTTTGTTGAAGAGGGTCTGTGCAATCCTTCTGCCTAGTCCGCCATCTTGCCCCGCCTCTCTCCATAAATTGTATTCTAAGAGTATCATTTATTCATTGAAAATATTATATCACCTTTTAATTTGAATTGCAGATTATCATGTTTACTTTTGCTTTCTTGTTCTCAAGTGCTATCTATTTGGTTCCAACCATAGTGACCACCTGTTCAACAGAATAAAACATTGCTGGGGCCTGTGCCATCCTCATAATAATTGCTATGTTTGGGCCTTTTGTTGCAGACACTATGGCAATTCTTCTTATTGAAGCTCTTCCTCTTTTTCACTGATCCCCTCTTTTACTAAGTATAACGTCCTTTCCAGGGACTGCTCTCTCCTGAGAACATGTCCAAAGTAAGGCAAATGAAGTCTTGCAATCATCCTAGCTGTACTTTTCCAAATCAAATTTGGTCATTTTTCTGGCAAGATATGGTATATTCAGTATGCTCCACTAACACCATAATTCAAATTAACCAATTTTTCTTTGGTGTTCCTTATTCATTCTCCAGCATTAACATGCAAGTGATGTGATTGAAAATACCATGGCTTGGATCAGGTGCTCTTCAGTCTTCAGAGTGACTTTGTTGCTTTTTAACATTTTAAAGAGGTCTTTTGGAGATTTGCTCAGTGCAATATACATTTTGATTACAAAATTATAAATTAATTATGGGATTTTGTGGTTGCAACTGAGGTAGCTCTATCAAAAACTTACATGGCTTAGTAATTTCAGTTTGTGTTAGAGGTATATGAAGTATTTGGGGAAAACATTGACATTTTAATCCCTGTTTACTATCTCAGTAAAGTGAACTTTCAATCTAGGCCTTTTGAACTCTTCAGCTATGAAAATCCAAGCATCTTTGAATAGCTTACAATAATTAGTACAGTGACACCTTATAGATTTAATTTCATTTAAAACATTTCAAAAATACATTAATAATTATTCCCAGTAACAACATTGTCAATCAAATTGTAATCTTTAATTTCCAAAAATTTTAGAATATGGAGATTATACAGCTTTATTTTATCCAAATTTGAATTCAAATTTAAAATGTAAAGATCTGAGGTAAAAGCATGGTGATTCCCTTGGACTGTCCCTTGTTGTTGTCAGGTGCCGTCGAGTCATTTCCGACTCATAGTGACCCCACGCACAGCAAAACGAAACACCGCCGAATCACGCACCAGCTCCATGATCCTTGCTATGCTTGAGCCCATTGTAGCAGCCACTGTGTCAATCCATCTCATAGAAGGCTTTCCCCTCTTTCATCAGCTCTCCACCTTACCAAGCATGACATCCTTCTCCAGGGAATGGTCCCCTCTGACAACATGACCAAACCAGGGGAGACGAAGTCTGACCATCGGCGCTTTCAAGGAGAATCTCAGCTGCACTTCCTCCAGAACAGATCTGTTAGCTCTTTTCACAGTTCATGGTACCTTCAGCATTCTTCACCAGCACCGCAACTCAAAAGCATCAACTCTTTTTCAGTTTTCCTTATTCATTGTCCAGCTCTCACATGTATAAGAGGCAATTGGAAATATCATGGCCTGTGTCAGGTGCACATTAGTCCTCGAGGAGGAGATAACCTGCTCCTCAGCACTTGAAAGAGTTCCTTCTCAGCCGACCTGCCAAGTTCTACACATCGTCTAATTTCCAGTCAGTGATGCTGCATATTGGTCCAGTTGTGAGAAACTTTGTCTTCTTTATATTGAGATGTAATCCATACTGCAGCCTGGGTTTCTCAATCTTCATCAGTAAGTACCTCAAGTTATCCTCACTTTCAGCAAGCAAAGTTGTATCATCAATGTATCTCAGGTTGTTAATGATTCTTCCTCCAATCCTGATGCCACATTTTTCTTCCTATAGTCCAGCTTCTTGGATTATTTGCTCAGCATATAGATTGAATAAGTATGGGGAAAGGATACAACTCTGATGCACTCCCTTCCTGATTTTAAACCATGTAATGTCCCCTTGTTCCATTCGAATGACAGCCTCCTGGTCAAGGTACAGGTTCCTCATGAGTACCATCAAGTGTTTGGGAATTCCTGTTCTTCTCAATGTTATCCATAATTTGTCATGATCCACACAGTCAAATGCCTTTGCATAGTCAATAAAACACAAGTAAACATCTTTCTGGTATTCTTTGCCTTGAGCCAAGATCCATCTGACAGCAGCTATGATATCCCTTGTTCCACATCCTCTTCTGAATCCAGCTTGCACCTCTGGAAGTTCTCTGTCAATATACTGCTGCAACCATTTTGAATTATTTTCAGTAAGATCTTACTTGCATGCGATTTTAATGATATTGTTCTATTATTTCCACATTCTGTGGGATCACCTTTCTTTGGAATGGGTAGAAATATGGATCTCCTCCAGTGAGTTGGCCAGGTAGCTGTCTTCCAAATCTCTTGGCATAACTGAGTGAGGGTCTCCAGTGCAGCATCTGTTCATTGAAATATCTCAGTAGGGTATTTCGTCAATTCCCAGTGCCTTGTTCTTCGCTAATTCCTTCATTGCAACTTTGACTTCCTCCTTTAGTACCATTGGTTCTAGATCATATGCCACTTCCTGAAATGGATGAAGATCGACCAGCTCTTTTTGGTACAGTGACTTTATTCCTTCCATCTTCTTTTGATGTTCCCTGCATCATGAGGTGTTTTGCCCTTAGAATCTTTCAATATTATGACTCGAGGCTTAAATTTTTTCTTCAATTCTTTCAGCTTGATAAATGCCTAGTGTGTTCTTCCCTTTTGGTTTTCAAACTCCAGGTCTTTGCACATTTCATCAGTAATTGGTTTTGTCTTCTTGAGCTGCTCTTTGAAATCTTCGGTTCAATTCTTTTATCTTGTCATTTCTTCCATTTGCTTTAGCTACTTTCCACTCAAGAGCAAGTTTCAGAGTCTCTTCTGTCATCGATTTTGGTCTTCTCTTCTTTTGTTTTCTTTTTAGTGACCTCTTGCTTTCCTCATGGATGATGTTCCTGATGTCTTTCCACAATTCTTCTGGTTTCCAGTCACTGGTGTTCAATGCATCAAATCTATTCTTTAGATGGTCTCTAAATTCAGCAGGGATATATTCTAGGTAATATTTTGGCTCTCTTGGACCTGTTTTAATTGTCTTTAACTTCAAGTTGAACTTGCATATGAGCAGTTGATGGTCTGTTCCACAATCAGCTCCTGCCTGGTTTTGGCTGGAGATATTGAGCTTTTCCACCGCCTCTTGCCACAGATGTAGTCAATCTGATTCCTGTATGTTCCATCTGGTAAAGTCCATGTGTACAGCCACTGTTTGTGTTGTTGAAAAAAGGTGTTTGCAATGAACAAGTCGTTGGTCTTGCAAAATTCTATCATACGAGTTCCAGCATTCTTTCTGTCACCAAGACCAAATTTTCCAACTACCGGTGATTCTTCTTTGTTTCCAACTTTTGCATTCCAGTCCCCAGTGATAATTAAGACATTTTAATTGCAAGTTTGGTCAATTTCATACTGCAGAAGTTAATAAAAATCTTCAATTTCCTCATCTTTGGCTTTGGTGGTTGGCACATAAATTTGAATAATAGTCATATTAACAGGTCTTCTTTGTAGGCATATGGATATTATCCTATCACTGACAGCACTGTACTTCAGGACAGATCTTGAAACATCCTTTGTGATGATGAATGCCACGTCATTCCTCTTTAAACTGTCATTTCTGATATAGTAGATCATTTGTGTGTCTGATTCAAAATGGCCAAACCAGTCCATTTCAGCCTAGGATATCAATCTTTATGCATTCCATTTCCTTTTTGATAACTTCCAATTTTCCTAGATTCATATTTCGTACATTCCATGTTCCAAATACTAATGGATGTTTGCTGCTGTTTCTCCTCAATTTGAGTGGTGCCAAGTCAGCAAATGGAGATCCCGAAAGCTTTACCTTATCCATGTGATAATGCAGCTCTTGTCCAGTCCTACTTTGAGAGTTTTAAGGTAAGTGACTCATCTTCCTTCTCTATATTGGACAATGTTTCTGGACTATCATAAGTTTGCACAGTAATGTATCAGACAGTGTTTCTCTGCTATTCATAAGGTTTTTCCTGGCCAATTATTTGAGAAGTGGATGGTCTCCTCCTTCTTCCTAGTCTGTCTCAGTCTTCAAGCCACGCTGATACTATTGCAACAGGTGCACCCCACTGGGTTTGAAACACCAGTGGTACAGCCTCAATACTCACAGCAACACATCACTATAGTAGGACAAACCAACAGACAAGTTTGTCTCTCTTAGTTGTTGTACACCCCTCCAACCACCCTTACCTGGATCCCTGTGGCTAACTCCTTGATCTGTTCCAGTCCCCATTGCCTTTTCTGTCCTCTCCCTGTTTCTACCTCACTGCTTATGGGAGGTGGCCTGGGTTCCCTCCCCTCACTTGGCTCCTTGCTGTTGACTCCTTGATCTGTTTCTATCTCCTTTGTCTTTTCAGTCCTCTCCCTGCCTTCCCACCTCAGTCCCTGTGGGGCGTGGCCTGGGTTCTCTCTTCACCTGGGTCCCTGTGGATAACTCCTCAATCTTTTCTAGTCCCCTTTGCCTTCTCTGTCCTCTTTCTGCTTCCCACCTTGTTGCCTGTTCTTAGGTCCCTGGAATCTGAATGAGAATGCTATCATTTAAAAATCCAAAATGATTGCCACTTGTAGACATTAAAAATGGCTGTGCCCTCTATTTCTTTAAATATCCAAAATGTCCACTGCTTATACTCATTCAAAATGGCTGCCCTCAGTCACTTTAAATACTCAAAATGGCCACCGTTTGTAAACATTCAAAATGTCTGGGCCCTCTGTCACTTTAAATATTCAGTGCAACACATCTATTAGGTCTTGCATTAAGTGTGGAATTTTTATTTCGTGTACAGGTAATTAGAAATGAAATCATGGAAAATAAGACGTAATAATACTTAACTATAATTTTATATAAATAGTGTTTTCCTTAATTTGATATTGGTATGGTATTAAATATTATCATTATTTTCTTTCTATCAATATCCTTATAAAATCTTTATTTAGCAAAAGATTTTTAAAATTGCTTTTAGCTACCATATTTTTATGCAAATAACATGCAGCTTCTACATTTATTTGCTAACTGATTCCTTAGTCCAGGAGGTATTTTTGTAAACATGCCATATTACAATCATTTACTTCTATCAGTAAAATACTGCTGTAAAAAATTAGCATAGCAGTGCTTATAAAACTACCTCCCAGGGAAGGGGGAGAGTTGTCAAGCAAAAAGAAGGTTCTTTGTGTAAAAATATGGTATTTAGTGCAATTTCACTACAATGGTACTGTGAAAAAAACTGTAATTCTCTCTGTATACTTTTTTTTTCCTTAACATTTCTATCTCTTTAATCACAATAACACTGTAATTGTCCTTCTCACATTCAATATTTAGTTCTAATGATTAGAATATGCTTTTCTGTTAATGGATATACTAAAGAATAAATTTTCTGAGTCTCAGATTCACAACTAATGTAGTGAAGACAAGTTCTCCAAAAGGTATATGGATTGGTAAGTTTCATTAGCCAATCTTTGCATGATTTATAGCTTTGTCTATTGAATAATGTAGTTTGAGACAATATGTAAGGTCCTTCAAAGTGAGTGCCTTTCTTCTCTTGCTACATGCATAGTATCATTTATTCCTTCTACAAATATTGAAACACTGGTTTAAATTATAACAACATCTTTTGTGGGTTATTATTAGTAGTTCAGTTTCAGCTAGATGATTTCAATAAAGTAGACAGTATCTGAAGTATTCAAAATGAGACAGTTTTATGTCTCATTCAGTCAATGGTGTTTGACTTGTATCAATTATGTTGTTCAGCAGAATAAAAGCTAATTCACATTTTGATGTAGAAAAACTAATAAAAAAGACCATACTTTAAAATTCCATAACGAATGTGGAAAAAAGTTACCAATCATATTTTTCCACTATGAAATGCAGTTTTTAGCTTCATAAGCTAAAACACTTCAAATCTTTCCACTGTTTCCTGTAAAGTATGTAATACTGAATACAGTTTTTACTCTCTGCAAGCTTGAATTTCCCCATTTAACAATGTTTATAAGGGCAATAAATATCCTTTGTGTTTCTTTGAGACCGGATGAGAGTATGAGAGCAATGAAATGTGGAGAACAGTATACATGTTAATTTTGTAATTCTAGAAGGGCTGAATACCAACAACTAACCCACTGCCATTGAGTCAATTCCTACTAGTAGTGCCTCTCTAGAACAGAGAAGAATTGTGCCTTAGTGTTTCCAAGGCTATCAATCTTTTTGGAGGCAGATTGCCTTATCTTTGTCTGAGTAGGTGCTATCAGGTTGGAACCACTGACCTTTTGGTTAGCAGCCTAATGCCTTAATCACTACACCACCAGAACGCCTCAGAAGGATTGACTAAGTTACCAGTAATATCCTCTTCAAAAGAATTTCTCACAATGGGGCAGAATTTCTGTGATGAAGCCTGTAGCTTTAGGAGAAATGCAGATTTATTAGCCAAATCATCCCTATGTAAGTAGAAATCATATTTTGCAACCATGCCTAATATGTGCTAGTTTAATCTCTATATCAACAATTTTTATTTGTTTCTTTGATCATAATACTCTTTATTACTAAGAAAAGAAATCCGACCATATGTTAAAACTCTTTAACTGGATCCTATTAATGATCAATACTTTGAAAATTGAAGGAGAAAACAGTAAAACTTCATGCTATGCTGGGACAGATAGTCTGTTTCCTGATAAGGAATTAGACTTCCTTTAATTTTTCATTTTTCCTTCAGCATTCCTTTGGAATAGCATAACTTCTTACACTTCTAGATCATTTGAACATTTTTTAGTTATTGCTGACATGCTTAAGTCCACCTAGTGCCATTTTTCTAAGGGGAATATATTTCTATAATTTCTATTATATAACATGATGTTTAATAAAAAAAAAATCAGGAATGTCAAGCTCATTATTTTATATCTGAGTGTAAAAGACAAGAATAAGGACTTATATATATTCATATAAAGGAGAAGATGGCCTGCTTCTTTTTGCTTCCTTTCTTTTGATATTACATTCCTTATGAAATAATAATAATAATAATAATAATTTGTCAAATAATTTATAGCTACCTGAAATAAAGTTTACATATGTGGGTATTTACTTCATTTTTTTAAATCAAAGGGTAACATAAATTTAGTAAAGTGCATGAAAGGAATTACAGATAAAAGTACAAAGACATGAGCATATGTCTAGAACCAAAACTCGTAAGTCTGTTTGTCACATGGTGGTGGCTTGCATGGTTCTGTGATTCTGGAAGCTATGCCACCAGTATTTCATATGCCAGAAGGGCCACTCAAAGTATACAGGTTTTAGGAAAAACTCCAGACTGATAGACTAGCAAGAAAGACATGATCAGGTCCACTTCTGGAAAAAAAAAAAAAAAAAAAAGATTACTGACAACCCCACAAATAACAGAACTATTGTCTGATATAGTGCCTGAAGATGAGTCCTGCGCATTAGAAGACACTCAAAGTACAACTGAAGAAGACTGATTCTACAAAGTAGAGTCAACCTTAATGACATCACAAAGTTTTTCAACCTTTATTTACGGATGTGGCACAATTTGAAATGAGAAGAAACAGCTGCAAACATCCATCAATAATGGAAATATGGAATTTATACAGTATGAATCTAGGAAAATTGAAAGTTGTCAAAAATTAAATGGAACAGATTTAATCATAGGCATTGGACAACTGAAATGTACTGGCATTGGTTATTTTGAATTGGACAAACATGGTCTACTATGCTTGTTGTTGTTGTTTGTTGTTGTTATGTGCCATCGAGTCACCTCCAACTCATAGTGACCCTATGCACAGCAGAACAAAACACTGCCTGGCCCCACACCAACTCCATGATGCTCACTCTATTTGACCCCATAGCCACAGCCACTGGGTCAATCCATCTCATTGAGGGTCTTTCCATCCCTCATCATCCCTCCACCTTACCAAGCATGTCTACTATGCTGGGAATGACAAATTGAAAAGGAACTTCATCATATTCATCACTAAAATACATTTTGAAATCAAAGCTGAATCACACTGCTGTTAACGATAAAATAATATCCATACAAAGAAGACCAGTTAGTACTACTATTTTTCAAGTTTATGTACCAACCTTTAAAGCTGAAGGTTTGAAAATTGAAAATTTTTACTAACTTCTGCAGTCTGATATTGACCAAACATGCAATCAAATTATATTGATGATACTGGTGATTGGAATGCAAACTTAGAAACAAAGAAGAAACATCAGTAGCAGGAAAAGGTGGCTTTATTGACAGATTGATACCAAGATTATGTGATACCATTTTATACCAGCAACAAATAATTCACTGCAAATATCTTTTTTCAACAATGTAATGGGCCACTGCATCGAACCCAAGACATGGTATTTTCAATGGCTTCATATGCACATGAAAGCTGGACAAGGAATAAGGAAGACAGAGGACGAATCTTTGAATTGTAGTGTTGGCAAAGAATACGGAAAATACCATGGACTCTCAGAAGAATGAACACATCTATCCTGGAAGAAATGCAGCCAGAATGCTCCTTAGGGAGAGAATTGCCAGACTTCATCTCATATACTTTGGTCATCTTGTCAAAAGGAACCATTCCCTGGAGAAGGTATCATGCTTGGTAATGCAGTGGGTCAGAGAAAAAGCAGAAGATCCTAAATTACATGGATTGACACAATGGCTGAAGACTAGGTTGCATGGTCACAAGCAACCCAAACCATGGTATTTTAAGTGTACTCTTATGCAAGAGTACACAGAATTAATGCTTTTAAATTGTGTGTTGGCAAAGAATATTGAATGTATCATGGACTGCTAGATGAACAAACAAATCTGTCTCGGAGGAAGTGTAGACATAATGTTCCTTGAAAGTGAGAAAGACTAGATTTTGTCTATCATACTTGGATCAGTAGTAAGTGGAAAGTAGCTCCTGTAAAAGGATATCATGCTAGGTAAAGCAGAGGGTCGTGAGAAAGGTGAAGACCTCAATGAGGTGGATTGACAAAGTGGCTGTGACAATAGGCTCAAGCATGGAAACAATTTCAGAGGATGGCACAGGACCAGGCAGTGTTTTGTTCTGTTCTGCATAGGGTCATTGTGAGTCAAAACTGACTTTATGGAACCTAACAACATTACTCTATGAATAACCCCAAGTTGCACAGTGGTTAAGTATTTGTCTGTTTACTGACAGGTCAGTTGTTTGAACCCATCAGTAGTTCCACTGGGAACAGATGTAGCAATCTGCTTCTGTAAAGATTCACAGCCTTGGAAACAATCTAGGCAGTTTTACTCTGTCCTAAATAGTCACTGTGAGATGGAATCAAACCAATGACAGTGGCTATGGTTGAGTTTGGTTGGGATTTTGGAAAGGCAATGTAATCATCAACAGGGAAAAAAAGAAACAAAACAGAGCCCAAAAAGTTATATCCTTGTTCCTTCTTAGTCTAAACCAGCCCTAAGAATTTACTATTCTGAATTCTCTCATTATCATTTATTTATTTATTTTTAATTTATTATATTTAAATTTTTATTGTGATTTGGGTGAAAGTTTACATAGTAAATTCACTTTCCATACAGCAACTAACATGCACTTTGATGACATTGACTGTAATTTTCCACAATGTAATGGCTACCCTCTCACTTTCTCCCCATAGTCACCTCTTCCCTGCATCCTTCCCTCCATGCACTCCTGCCCCCCGAGCTGTGTCCTTGTGCATACAGAGCCCTTCTATCTCCCATGATTGAGGTCTCCACGGAGTGTATCTACCTAATGTAAATGTTCAGCTCATATACCTGTTTTTT
>NW_006922263.1:683244-693958 GCF_000298275.1 Orycteropus afer afer | reverse complement strand
TTTTTTTTTTTTTTTTAATGGTTTTGCATTTGTTCCACATTGTTATCCCACTTGACCCAGGATCTCCTACAGACATCTCCCTCTGAGTAGTTGACAGTGGGAGCCAGGCAACATCTGGTTCTTCTAATCTCATAGTCATATAGGCTGAGGATTGTATGGTTTACTATTTTCTTGGATTAATTGTTTCCACATGTCTTTGGCTTTCTTCATTCTTCTTTGCTCTGGAGGAGGAGAGACCCATTGTTGTATCTAGATGGCCACTTGCAAGCTTTGGAGATCATAGTCGCTACTCGCCAAAGTAGGATGTAGAACAATGTTTTTTGTGTAGTATGTTATGTCAATTGGGCTTGATGTCCCCTGCAACCAAGGTCTTGAGCCCACAGGTCCAATTATTTGCTCCCTCTGGGTAGTTGGTTGTGGCCAGGAAGTGACCACAACCTTATCCCTTGTCAGTTGTTTTGTTTAGCTAGTGCTTCTCTGACAGAAGTATACCACAAATGGGATGACTGGAACAAACAAGAGTTTATTCTTTTACAATTTTAGAGGCTTTAAATCCAAGTTCAAAGTGTCAGTCTCTAGGGGCTGGGTGAAAGCCTGTCAACCTTGGGCTTCACCTCTCCTGCTCCCAGCCCACTGAAGCTGGAGGCTTTTCTTCACTCAGGCAGCTGCTGTCTGCTGAGGCTGACAAGCTCAAGGTTGACAAGTAAAAAGGACAGTCTCAGTATTACCAAACAACATGACAGAACATTAATTCGAGTCCAAATGAAGTCCCAAGATTGGCAGACCATGGCAGACTATTGAACAATGATTTGGCTACATGCAGGTTTCAAGCTTGCCAAAAGGCTACAGACCAATCCCAAATCTCCTCCATATATGCCGGAAGCAGACCATATCCCTAAACAGATATTCAGCTGCTCACAGCACATTGCTGATCTTGTCATGGAGAACAACTACATCTTGCTGCCCAGCCAATCAACCAGGCACAGCCAAGCTGGCAACAACTTTATCTACAACATCAGCTTTACTATATACCTGGAAATTCTTATGTTGTTGTTGCTATTTGCCGTCGAGTCGGCCCTGACTCATAGCGACCCCTCCTTGGGTTTCTGAGGCAGTATCACTAAGGAAGTAGGATTGCCCAACCTTCCTTCCGAAGAGTGACTGGTGGGTTTGAACCACCAGCCTTCTGGTTAGCAGTCAAGTGCCTTAGGCAATATGCTATAGAACACAAAAATACTCTTGTAGAAACATTGTCTGCCAACCCTATACATGGTCATGGGCACACTCCCCACTGCATAGACATACCTAATCACTTAGTCTATCCACCTGTAAATCAATGTTTGCTATCATTGACAACACAGTACTGTATGTACAAAACGTTCATCTTTGTTGTCTATACCTCCCATGCACCTGTCTATGTCTTCCGCTTCCTCAATGTCGCTGTGTTGATCACTCACATTTGGTACATTGTCCTTCCCTTCCCTCAAATCTATACTTGTCTCTACCTATCTAGCAGTGTTCCCTCTCTTCCCACCTATGGTAATCAACAAAGAAAATTCCCCTCCATTGAGAAAACATTCCTTGAGTTTTTACAATAGTGGACTGATACAATATTTGTCCTTCTGTGATTGACTTATTTCACTCAGCGTAATGTCCTCCAAGTTCATCCATGTTATGCAGTGTTTTGCAGATTCTATGTTCTTATTAAGTGTTTGATAGTATTCCATTGTATGTATGCACCATAGTCTGCTTATCCATTCTTCTCTTGATGGGCACCTGGTTGTTTCCATTTCTGGCTATTGTAAATAGTGCTGCAATGAACATGGGCATGCATATATCTGTTCTTGTCCTGGCTCTCACTTCTTTAGGATAGATACCTAGTAATGAAATTTCAGGCTTATATGGTATTTCTAATTACAACTTTTTAAAGAATCTCCATACTGCTTTCCACAGTGGTTGTATCATTTGCTAGTCCCACCAGCAGTGTATAAGAGTCCCAATCTCTCCACATCCTCTCCAGCATTTCTCATTTTGTTTCTTGTTGAGCTTTGCTACTAGTAGTGGGTCAACATGGTATCTCATTGTTTTTATTTGCAACTCTCTATGGCTAATGATCAGGAGCTCTGGTAGCATAGTACCTAATGCACTTCACTGCTAACCAGAAGGCTGGAGGTTCAAACTCACCAGCCACTCCTTGGAAGGAAGGTTGGGCAATCTACTTCTGTAGTGATACTGCCTTGGCAACCCAAGGAAGTGTCACTATGAGTTGGGTTCAACTCGATGGCACATAACAACAACAACAACATGGCTAATGATCATGAATATTTCTTCATATGTTTGTTGGCAGCCTGAATATTCTCTTTGGTGAAATGTCTGTTCATTTATTTTGCCCACATTTTAATTGGATTCTTTGTCTTTTTGTTCTTGAAGTGTTGAACATATATATATATATATATATTTGTTGCTAGGTGCTGTTGAGTTGTTTCCGACTCATAGCGACCCCATGCACAGCAGAATGAAATACTTGTGATCCCATGCCAGCTCCATGATCCCTACTATAATTGAGTCCATTGTCACAGCCACCATGTCAATCCATCTCCTCGATCGCCTTCTCCTCTTTCATCAATGCTCAACCTTACTGAGCATAACATCCTTCCTTTACAATATGACCCCTTCTTACAATATGACCAAAGTAGGTGAGATAAAGTCTAGCCATTCTCACTTCCAAGGAGCATCTAGGGTGCACTTCCTCCAGAACAGATCTGTTAGTTCTTTAGCAGTCCATGGTACTTTCAGCATTCTTCGGCAGCAACACAACTCAAAAGCATCAACTCTTCTTCGGTCTTCCTTACTCATTGTCCAGCTCTCACATGCATATGAAGCGATTGGAAATATCATGGCTTGTGTCAGGTGCACCTTAGTCCTCAAGGAGACATCCTTGCTCCTCCTCAGCACTTGAAACAGTTCCTTCGCAGTTGACTTTCCCAATGCTACACGTCGTCTAATGTCCTGACTGCTGCTTCCATTGGCCTCCATTGTAGAACCAAGCAACGTGAATTCTTTGACAACCTCAATCTTCTCTCCATTTATTGTGATGCTGCTCATTGGTCCAGTTGTGAGGATTTTTGTTTTCTTTATATTGAGATGTAATCCATACTGCAGACTGTATTCTTCAACCTTCATCAGTAAGTGCCTCAAGTCATCTTCACTTTCAGCAAGCAAAGTTGTATCATCAGCGTATCTGAAGTTGTTAATGATTCTTTCTCCAATCTTGATGCCATGTTTTTCTTCATATAGCCCAGCTTCTCGGATTACTTGTTCAGCATATAGATTTAATAAGTGTGGGGAAAGGATAATATATATATATATATATATATATATATATATATATATATTCCCCCAACCCCAGTCTGTAGGTTATCTTTTGACTGTTCTGGAGAAGTCTTTGGAAGCACATAAAATTGTTTCAGAAGGTCCCATTCATCTAAACTGTATTCTGCTGTTTGTGCATTTTGGGTTATGTTTGATAGTCTATTTATGCCATATATTAGGGCCCCTAAATTTACCCCTAGTTTTTTTCTTGAGGAATTCTATAGTTTTAGGTTTCACGTTGAAGTATATGATCCATCTGGAGTTAAATTTTGCATATGGTACAAGATCTTGTACAGATCTTGTTACATTTTTCTGCAGATAATATCCAACTTTGCCAGCACCACTTATTAAACAGAAAATCTCTTCCCCATTTAATGGATTTCAGTCCTTTGTGAAAGATCAGCTGACCATAGGTTGATGAATCTATTCCTAGGTTCTCAATTCTATTCCATTGGTCTATGTATGTGTCACTGTACCAATACCAGGGAGTTTCGACTATTGTGGCTATATAGTAGGTTTTGAGATCCAGTAGTGTGAGACCTCCTACTTTGTTCTTCTTCTTCAACAGCATTTTGCTTATCTGAGGTCTCTTTCCTTTCCATATAAAGTTAGTTTTTTCATATCCTTAAAGAATGTGGATGGGATCTGGATGAGGATTGCATTGAATGTACATATTTCTTTGGGTAGAATTGACATTTTCACAATGTTCAGTCTTCCTATTCACAAGCATGGTATGTTCATCATTTATGTAAATCTTTTATGGTTTCTTGAAGTAATCATTTATAGTTTTCTTTGTACAGGACTTTTGTGTCCCTGATGAGATTTGTTGCCAAGTATTTTAATTTTGGGGTGGCTATTGTAAACGATATTGATTTCCTTTTTTGTTTTTCAGAAATCTCTCTGCTGGTGTAGAGGAATCCAACTGATATTTGTTTGTAGATCTTATATAGTGCTTCTATGCTAAATTTGTCAATTAGTTCCAGTTTTGTTTTGTTTTGTTTTTTAACCAAGTCTCTTGTGTTTTCTAGTTATAGGATCATATCATCAGCAAATAGAGATCTTGTGACTTCTTCCTTACCAGTTTGGATGCCTTTGATTTCTCTTTCTTGCATTATGGCCCTGGCTAGGATTTCCAGTACAATGTTGAATAGAAGTGGTGATAGCAGGCATCCTTGTCTGGTTCCTGTTCTCAAGAAGAATGGTTTCAGTCTTTCTCCATTGATAATAATGTTTGTTGTTGGTTTTGTATAGATGCCTTTCATTGTGGTGAGGAATGTCCCTTCAATTTCTATTTTGCTGAGGGTTTTTATCAGGAATAGGTGCTGGATTTTATCAAATGCATTCTCTGCATCAATTGATATGATCATGCGGTTCTTTTCCTTTGTTTTATTTATGTGAGGAAGACGTTGATTGTTTTTGTAATGTTGTACCATCCTTTCATACCTGATATGAACCTCACTTGGTCAAGACAAAATATTTTTTTTTTTGATTTGTTGTTTGAGTCTGTTGGCTAGGATTTTGAGGAGTTTTGCATCCATATTCGTGATCGATATTGGTTTGTAGTTTTCCTTTTGAGTGATGTCTTTTCCTGGTTTTTGTATCAAGGTTAGGCTTATTTCATAAAATGATTTTGGAACGATTCCATCCTTTTCTTTGTTCTGGAATAGTTAGAGTAGGATTTGTGTCAGTTCTTCTCTGAATGTTTGTTAGACTTCTCCAATGAAACCATCTGGGCCAGGACTTTTTTTGTTGGTAATTTTTTTTTACAAAGTGTTGATTTCTTCTTTTATTATGGATCTTTTAAATTTGTTCACCTCAGTCTGTTTTAGTTTAGGTAAGGAGTATGTTTCTAGAAATCTGTCCATTTCTTCTAGAATTTAAAATTTGTCTGAATACAGTTCTTCATAGTATCCTGATATTATCTTTTTATTATAATTATTTCAGTTGGTTTTGTTGTTATGTTGTTCAACTTATTTCTTGTTCATGTTATTTGCATTCTCTCCCTCTTTTCCTTTGCTAAAATTTCCAGTGGTTTATCAGTTTCATGAATCATTTTTAAAAAATTAGCTTCTAATCTTGTTGATTTTTTCTATTGTCTTTCTATTTTCTGTTTCATTGGTTTCTGCTTGGATCTTTATTATTTCCTTTCTTCTGGTGACTGTAGGCTTTTCTTGCTGTCCTTTTTCTAATTGTTGGAGATGTTGGTTTAAAGTGTTGATTTTGACTCAGGGACTGCTTTTCATTTGGAGGTGGCCATATATTAAGGCCAGAGTCAGAGGTAGGCAGGTGCAGAGGGGACAGGAACAACTAAGGGAGATAAACTTGTTTGTGCGTTGTCATCCTATGGTGGCTTACATGTTGTTTTGAGGCTGGAGACTATGCCACTGGTGTTGCAAAATGCCAACAGAATTATCCATGTTGACAGGATTTAGTGGACCTTCTGGGCTAAGAAAGACTTAGAAGAAGGTAGTGGACATCCACTTCTCAAAATATTGGCCAGTGAAACATTAGGAATAGCAAAGAAAAACTATCTGATATATTGCTATATAATCTTATGAATAGCCCTTACAGTCATCTAATGTAGTGCTGGAACATGAGCACAAAAGGTCAGAAGACACTCAAAATTTGGCTGGGGAAGAGCTGGCTCCTCACAGTAGACACAATGTTAGCAATACTGATAGAGTAAAGCTTTCAGGACCTCCACTGGCTGATGTGGCATGACTCAAAAATGAATGGAAACAGCTGAAAACATCCATCAATAATTGGAACATGGAATATATGAAGTATGAATCTAGGTGAATTGGAAGCTTTTAAAAATGAAATGGAACACATACAGTTTGATATCCTAAGCAATAGTGACATAAAATGGACTGGTTTGGTCATTTTGAATCAGACAACCATATGAACTTCTATGCTGAGAATGACAAATTGAAGAAGAATGTTATGGCTTTCATCGTCACAAAGACTGTTTCAATATCTGTGCTAAAGTACAATGCTGTTAGTGATAGGTTAATATCCATATCCCTACAAAGAAGACCAGTTAATACTACTACTATTCTAATTAACACATCAAACACCAAAGCAAAAGATGAGGAAATTGAAGATTTTTACCAGCTTCTTCAGTCTGAGTCTGAAATTGACTAAATGTGCAATTAAAATATGCTGATTATCACTGGTGACTGGAATACAAAAGTTGGAAACAAAGAATAGTTACTAGTTGCCAAAGAGGCAAGGAGGCCACATCTTCTGACCTCCTCTAACCCCACAAAAGGAAGAGAGATTCACCATCAATAGCCCAAAACCTATTCTTGTGAGGCCAAACAGGCTGCCTCCCTCCAACCCTTTCATAAACCTGACACCAACCACTCCTCCTGCAGCATCCACCACCTTTCTGCAAAGAGTTCAATAATTCACTGCAGTGGCCACATAGAACTCACAGATTATGGGGTTTATTAAGGAAGTGCCAGGCTACAATTCAAGTTCAGGACAATGTCAGTCTCTCTCAGCCCACCGTTTCTCAGCCAACATCTCTTTCAGTCTCTCTCCCAGCAGTGCATGTCTCTCAGTGTCTCTCTCTCAGAAATGTATGTCTATCAGTTTCTCTCCTTCTCAGCAGTGTGTGTCTCTCAGGAGCACGTTTCTCTCAGCAGCATGTCTTTCTCAGCCAGCTGATAGAGAGAAACCTTCTGCCCCTAGGAGGCCACCTTTTGAGCCTGGCACAGTGGCCCAACTAACCAATCATAACATTAGAATTCTAAGCACCTGAGAGAGAGCAAACTTCCCAGAACATTGGTTTGTGCCACTTGCAATGGAAATACCCCAAGTGGATAATTTGAACAATCAGGAGCTCTTCAGTTGCTCACAGAAAATTCTACCTTGGAGTTTACAAAGATTAATGACTAGAAAATACATATCAGGTAATTTAATACATTCCGCTGGTACTTGGAAAATATGGCCTTGGTGATAGAAATAATGCTGGCGATCACATGACAGAATTTTACAAGACTAACAACTCATTCATTGAAAATACCTTTTGTCAATAACATAAGTGACAACTGTACACTTTGACTTCACCAGATCTAATACACAGGAAACAGATTGAGTAAATCTGTGACAAGAGGTGATGGAAAAGCTCAGTATTTTTGGCCAAAACAAGGCCAGGATCTGATTGTGGAACAGACCATCAACTGCTCTTAGCAAGTTCAACTTGAAGCTGAAGACAATTAAAACAAGTCCATGAGACCTAAAATATGACCGTATAGTAGTAATGTCCCTCCTGAATTTAGAGACCATTTCAAGAATAGTTTTAATAAATTGAAGACCAGTGACTGAAAACCAGAGGGATTGTGGGATGACATTAAGAATATCATCCATGAAGATAGCAAGAGGACATTAAAAAGAAAAGAAAGAAAGAAAAGACCAAAATAGATGTCAGAAGAAACTCTGAAACTTGCCCTTGAGTGGAGAATAGCTAAAGCAAATGGAAGAAATGACAAGATAAAAGAGCTGAACAGAAGATTTCAAAGAGCAGCTTATCTAGACAAAGCCAGTTTCTGTAATGAAATGTACAAAGACCTGTAGTTAAAAAACCAAAAGGGAAGAACATGTTCAGCATTTCACAAGCTGAAAGAACTGAAAAAAATTAAAGTCTGAAGTTGCAATACTGAAAGATTCTATGGGCAAAATATCATATGATGTAGGAAGCATCAAAAGAAGATGGAAGGAATACACAGAATCACTACACGAAAAAGAACTGTTCAATCATCATCCATTTCAGGAGGTGGCATATGTTCAAGAACCAATGGTATTGAAGGAAGAAGTCAAAGCTGCACTGAAAGAGTTGGCAAAAAAAAAAAGGCTCAGGAATTGATGGAATATCCATTGAGATGTTTCAGCAACTGGATGCCCCATTGGAGGGACTTACTCGGTTATACCAAGAGATTTGCAAGACTGCTACATGGCTAACTGACTGGAAGAGATCCAGATTTGTACCCATTCCAAAGAGAGTTGATCCCACAGAATGTGGAAATTATCAAACAATATCATTAATATTGCATGCAGACAGTTCAAAATGGAGTCGAGCCAGTGAGCAGCATGCTTTATCTCTCTGGCATCTAAGGTCTTGAATAACTAGCCACAACAGTTTAAATTAGGAATTTCACTGCTCTGAACAGCTCACAGATTCAGAATACATCAACACGCAAAAGCAGAATTGGAGAAAAGGCACAGAGAGATTATTTGGGAAAGAGCTACTGGAGGAGGACAGATGGATGGGCACCTGAGAGAGGCATTGGAAACTCTTCTGGAGCAGTCACTGTGTGCCGGGCTAGGGAACCCACCTGAGATCCCTGAGCCAAAAGGGAGGGTGCCTTATAACAGCTTACCAGCGACCACTCTAATATTCCAGTGGTCAGCGTCAGAGACCTGTCTCCAACAGCTCATCTTGATTTTTCGGAGGTAATTTGGGTTTTCTGGGGGCTGGCTGCAGGCACAGACACCTCCCCTGAGATTTGGAGGAAAACTTACTATTGCCACAGGTAGGGTAGCTCCTTCCCCTCCCAGCGGGTCACAGAGTAGACTGGGGTCAGACTGGGAAACTTTGTGCTTTTCTTTGTCACAGAGTTCAGGACCACAGATCACTAGCAGTTACTCCCCTGACCCACAGCTCAAACTGCATGCATCTTTGGTGCTGCAGCTGGGTGGTATTACAGACAAACTCCAGAGCCAGCCATTAGCTATCTGTCAGGATTTCATCAGCACCACAGACAGAAGGAACAGGGAGAGGGAAGAAACCACACTCCCGGGAAGTTTGCCTAGGCACCATTCTTTAGTGCTGTGGGGCCACGGAGGCGGGATCTTTGAGAGTGCCTGAAATTGGTGGAAATTTGTGATGCTCTAACAATAAGAATCTTTCCTGAATTGAGCTGCAGTCTTGAAAATAAATACGTCATCAAAAATAGCCTCCTCAAAGCCCTAGAAATGGCCCTAGCAACATCAAGCTTTCCTTCCTCCGCTCCCACCTTCTCTCCCAATATCTTCTCTCACTCAGTAGAAGAAAACATATTCATCCAATTATCATAAAACCTCCTGCATTGAATTCTAAACCTTCTTTACCACAAACAGAAACACATATCCACACTATACACAGGGATTCTACCACCACAAAAAAAAACAGCAGAGCAACCCAACACACTTCCATCAATTAAAAAACAAACAAACAAACAAACAAAAAAAAAAAACACGAGCTTCACCTTTTAAAACTATTAAACCATAAAACCAAGACAAAACAAATCAACAAGTAACCAGCAGCTAGTGACAACCTAAAGAGACAGTGCTCTACCAGATTCCAGGGACTTAAGAAGAGGTTCTTCTTTCCAGTAACCCCAACAACTCTCCAGGAGTGCACTGCACGACTGAAGAGGTCCTAGTCTACACCTTCCTTTTTTTTTTTTTTTTTTCTTTTCTTTCTCTCATGGTTAACCCCATTCTTTGTTAGTTAGTTAGTTTGTTTCATTCTGTTTTTGCTTTTATTTTCTTTTATATTGTTGGTTTGTTTCTTTGTTTGTTTTCTTTTATTCTCCTTCTTACCTTTTTACTCTCATTGACCTATCCCCAGATACTGCAGATTTACCTGTTTTCATTTTCTTTTCCCCCCTTTTTTTCTTTTTTTTTTGGGGGGGGTGTTTCTGGTCCTGTTTGATTTCAGGGTGTACTTTTTGTGCATGTGCTTATAGTTTTTTCAATGGTTATTCAATTGCAATTTTTGCCTAAGTGACTGGGAGACACCAACAGTCTTCATAATATACTAGCAAACCCACACCTCCTGCAACTTCACTTACTGAGCAAGGGCCAGCAGCTCTTTCTCCACCAACGGGCCAATGATAAAAAACCACCAAGAAGAGCCTGAATCACCATTGGCTGCTCTTCACAAACAATTAACAGAGATCTTAATACAATACCACAATGCCTTGGAAACAACAGAGCATCACAGTCCATACAAAGAAGCAGGATAAAGTGGTAGAAACAAGGGAACAAGATACTGACCCAGAACATTTCCCTGAGGAAGAAGCAGCATTGGAACGCTCTCATAAGGAATTCAAAATAATTATATTTAGGTATCTTCAAAGGATTGAGAGACAGACTAAAGAATACACAGAAAAAACTTAGAAGAATTCTTGAAGAAAATACAAGAAAAAAATGACAAAATAAATGAAAAATTAGAAATGTTTCCAAATCTACAGATAGAAATCCAGAAGACTAATACTAAATCATTAGAAATAGATAACACGTTGGAGGGGCAAAGGGGTAGAATTGATGCAATGGAAGAAAGAATTAATGAGAT
>NW_006922263.1:666775-682566 GCF_000298275.1 Orycteropus afer afer | reverse complement strand
CCATTTGACCCAGCCATTCCATTACTAGGTATATATCCTGAAGAAGTGAGAGCCATGACAAGAACAGACATATGCACACCCATGTTCATCGCAGAACTATTTACAATAGCCAAAAGATGGAAACAACCTAGGTGTCCATCAACTGAGGAATGGATATCCAAACTATGGTACATACACGCAATGGAATACTACGCAACCCTAAAGAATAATGTAGAATCTGCAAAACACCACATAATGTGGGTGAACTTGGAGGACATTATGCTGATTGAAATAAGCCAATTACAAGAGGACAAATATTTTATTGGTCCATTATTGTAATAGTCAAGGAATCACTTTTCTTTCAAAGGTCATTTTCTTTGTTGGTTACCAGGGGTTGGAGAGAAGGGGAGGGAATACTGTTAGATAGATAGAGATAAGTTTTGATTTGGGTGAAGAAAAAGGCAATGTACCAAACGTGAGTGATCAGTATAGTGGCATTGAGGAAGAGAAAGACATAGAGTGGTATGTGGGAAGTACAGACAACAAAGATGAACCATTTTGCACGTATAATACAATGTGCTCAGTGAAGGCAAACATGGGTATATGGGTGGATAGATGGGTGGACAGGCTGAAATATTAGGTATCTATATGAAGTGGAGAGTGCACCCAAGAACATGTATAGGGTTGGCAGACAGTTGTCCCAAAACTTTATGTGTATGATCTGGATTTCCAGGTGTATAATGGGGCTGACAAGGGACAAGGTTTTAGTCACTGCTGCCACTGACAGCTACCCAGAGGGACTGAGTAGTTGAACCTGTCGGCTCGGGACCATAGTCTCCGAGGACATCAAGGTCAATTGGCATAACATACTACACAAATCATAGTTCCACCTTCTACTGTGGCTAGTAGTGACTGAGATCTTAAAAGCTTGCAAGCTGCCATCTAGATGCAACAATTGCTCTGTCCTTGTCCAGGGCCAAGAAGAATGAAGAAAAACAAAAAATTCATGGAAACTATCAGTCCTAGTGACTGGTACACCATCCGATCTGCAGCCTATACGACCATGAGACCAGAAGAAATAGATGGTGCTTGGCTACAACTGTCAACCACTTGGAAGAGGATCTTTGTAGGAGATCCTAGATAGACAGGGGGAACAATGTGGAACAAAACTCAAAATCATTTGAAACAAAAAGGGGGGGGATCTGGTTTACTGGCCCGATGGAGCCTGGTGGAACCACTGATTCTATGTCCCCTAGCTGCCCTTCAGGTCTGGAATTGAACACACACCTGTAGCTTCCAGCCAAGCAGTAGACAGTCATACTAGTTGAGCATTTACCTGAGGTAGATACACTCCTTGGAGAGAACAAGCAAGAGAGAAAGAAGGGCTGCTCAAGCACAGGGAGACAGCTCAGGAGGTAGGAGTGCATGGAGGGATGGTCACAGGGAAGTGGTACCTATCGGGAAGAAGTGGAAGAGGAGATGTAGCATTGTGCTAAATTGTGGTCAATGTCATGAGACAAAGTGTATGTGATCTGCTTTATGGAAAGTGTATTTGCTCTGTAAATTTTCACCCAAATCACAATAAGAATAAAAATTAAAAAAAAAAAAAAAAGTTTTATCACCTTGGAGGGAAAAAAAAACTATATACACGGACACAAAATAATAAAAGTCAGACTGTAAGATCTATTAAAAAGAAAAAAATTGCGTGCAAGTAAAATCTTACTGTTTGAATCAATTTTGACACCTAGTGACCCTATAAGACCGATTGGAACTGTCCTATGGAGTTTCCGAGGCTGTAAATCTTTACAGAATAAGATTGCCCAATCTTTCTCCCATAGAATGCCTAGTGGGTTTGAGTCACTTCCCTTTAGGTGAGCAGACCATCATGGCTTTTGTATCTTTGGAGACAGCATTAAAAGGATAAATGCTTCTTTATACTTAAGAAATTAAGTAGCTGTCGTTGTTGGTAGTTGCCAGTTCCAACTCATAGTGAACCTATGTACAACAGAATGAAACACTGAAACTGAGCATATACCATATGAATAAATGTTAAAATTTGACTAGTTTTATCTAAAATGAAAAAATCTTCTTTCTTTATGTGGCCTTTTGCCTTGGTTCTGGGAAAAAGAGAGAAAAAAGAAAACAGTTTAGGAGATTTATTGCTTGAGCTCTGAGGGCTTGTTAGAGTTGTCCTAATCCTTTGAGGAAGCTTGGTATTTCACCCAGGGAAGAAGCCAGTCACTACCAGCAGAAAAAATGTCAATTATTATGCAAATAGTTTGAACTATTTACAAGGAGATGGTCCAGGTTTTTTCAAAGAGGGGATTGGTCAATTAGGTAAATAGAGTGCATAAAATCTGCGCAATAAGAGTGAGCCACATCCTTATGTAAGCTTCCATTTCACAGAGTTTGATAGGGACCTCACTACCATCAAGAAGAAGAGCCTGGAACAGAGAGTACACTTTGGACCCAAAGTTCCTGAACTGAGAACCTCCTAGACCCAGGAGACAGAAAAAACAGTGTCCTTAGAGCAAGAGCAGCAAAACTATGAGACCAGTGAAAGATGGCATGGTGGGCCTCCTAGCCCTCAGAAAGAAGCAAGTACACTAGGCTTTGCCAACTCATGGAATAAGAGGCCTGAGTATATCTGGGCAGGGGGCTTGCTGGTGAAGTGAGGTGTCTTTGGGGACTTGGTGGAGCAAAAATATTGTGACACTTAGTTGAGGAAGAGCAGAGAAAGCCAGTGCTTAGCAGGGGCCTGAGAGGAGGCCTGTCCTCTCGGGCTAAATGAGCTTATCCTGAGGGAGCCTAGAACAGGCTTCTTCTGAGGAAGCTCATAGGAGATATGCATGGTCAGATGAGAGAGAGAGTATTGTCTTATATTCAAGAAGGAAAGAATGCCTCTTTACTTTGGGGAGCCTGAAAGGCGTACCTGTGTGCTTCCTGACATTGATCCTGTTCCTGTTACTTCCATTTAAATCCTGACTCTATGTTCCTTCCCAAATAAACTATATGAGTATGGTCTATGAGTTCTGTGTGGGCAATACAATGAATTATCCAAACCCAGCTGAGAAGTAGAGAGTGTCACAGGGAAGCCAACTGATGTTCAAATTGATAAAAAGGTTGAAGAGGAGAGGTATTTCTGACCTGACCTCACAGGAATCAGCTCTGTGCTGATGCTGTTACTGATTCTTATTCCCCATGAAGTTAGGTAAGCCTGAAGCTACTGCTACTATATTACAAATGCAAATATGTTTTGCTTAATGTCCAAGATAACGTTCAGTGAAGTAGTTCTGTTATGATTTGAACATTGTGCAAATACCATGTTACAAAGTTGGGAGTCACTGCTGCTGCTTCTTGAGCTGCTGTGGAGGCTGGAATAATAGGTTGCAGCAGCAGCAGTGGCTGAGATGCCAGGGGTGGATGCGGAGGGAGGAGCATTTAGCAGAGAGGGAGCTGAGTGGGCCCAGGCCTGCCTACTGTTCTGCCCACCTGAGGAGCAGGAGCAGCCCAGGACCTGCACCCCGACACCAACCAAGGTCATAGCCCACCAGCTCAGAAGACAGATCCAGTCCTAGCCCAGAGCCATGTCTCTGCGTCACCTGACTCTAATCCCACTTGTCCAACAGTGCTGCAAGAGTCTGTGTTGGAGGTTTTAAAACAATTAGCAGGAAAAATCAACAAAACCACAGCTGTTTTCTCTTTTTGTTTAAAAAAAAAGAAGAAGAAGAAGAAGAATCTTAAGGGATGAGGATGTGTAAGTGGTTGACTGTTGCCTGAAGGGAAGTAATATGGCATATGGCTGTACTATGCAAAGAAATGCTAAAGTTTAAGCGTTTTTTAATGTTAAGTGAAAAACCTTAAACATTTTGAGATACAAAATTTCATTAATTTTTCTTTACTCAAATAAAGCAGATATTAATGTACTGTTTTGAAGAGATTAGCCTTATTTGGGGTGTTTAAGGGATTGTAACCAATGAGTTTTAATACGTCCATGAATGAAAGCGGCATTTATAATGTTTTCCCTACTTAAGTGAAAATAAGTAATAATCTATGGGTTCTTTCTTTTTTCTTATTCTGATACTGTATTTCTAGCAGATTACCAAGAACATTTTTTTCTTGTATGTTCCAAAAGCCATCAGGTCAATTCCAACTCAGAGTGACCTTGTAGTGACTATATAGGACAGAGTAAAACTGCACGGCAGGATTTCTAAGGCTGTAATCTTTACAGATGACCAGTGGAACACGTTTCTCTCATGCAGTGGCTGGTGGCTACTACTGCTGATTTTTTTGGTTTGCAGCCAAGTGCCTACTCATTCACTGTTTCACCAAGCTCCTGTCTTGCATATTATATAGTTATATATATATTTGTCTCTTTTTCTAAAACAATGGGCCACATATTGTGCTCATTCAAAATATAAAACACATTGCTATTTTTTCTATATATGCATAACAACACATTCCAAAACTGGAAACCAAGTTTACTGCTGTGGAGTCAGATCTAACTCACAGTAGCCCCTCCTTGGGTTTTCAAGGTAGTACCACTAAGGAAGTAAGTTACCCAATCTTCCTTCCAGGGGATAGCAAAATGTAATTAAAACTAAGTTATCCCTGCCCTGGGTGCCGTCAAGTCGTCTCCGACTCATAGCCACCTTATGTACAACAGAACAAAACACTGCCCAGTCCTGTGCCAGCCGCATGATTCCTGAGCCTATCATTGCAGCCATTGTTTCAGTCAATCGTCTTGAGGGCTTTCCCTTTTCCATTGACCCTCCACTTTACTAAGCATGATATCCTTCTCCAGAGAATGGTCCCTTCTGACAACAGGACCAAAGTAGGTGAGACAAAATCTGGCCATTCTTGATTCTAAGGAGCATTCTGGCTATACTTCTTCTAGGACAGAGTTGTTAGTTCTTTTAGCAGTCCATGGGACTCTCAGTATTCTTCGCCAGCACCACAACTCAAAGCATCAACTCTTCTTTGGTCTTCCTTATTTGTTGCCCAGATCTCACATGCATATGAGGTGTTGAAAATACCATGGCTTGAGTTGCTGTTGTTGTTGTTATTGTGTGCCGTCAAGTCGGCCCCAACTCATAGCGACACTTCCTTGGGTTTCCGAGGTAATATCACCATGGAAGTAGATTGCCCAACCTTCCTTCCGAGGAGTGGCTGGTGGGTTTTAACCACCAGCTTTCTGGTTAGCAGTAAAGTGCCTTATTTTAGTCTTCAGGGAGACATATTTTCACTTCAGCACTTGAGAGAAGACTTTTGCAGTAGATTTGCCCAGTAAAATATGTCTTCTGATATCTTGACTGTGGCTTCCATTGGTGTTGATTGTAGAATGAATTAATATGAAGTCTTTGATAACGTCAATCTTTTCTTCATTTATCATGATGCTGCTTACTGGTCCAGTTGTGAGGATTTTTGTTTACTTTATACTGAGGTTCAATCCATAGTGCAGTCTTCCATCTTCAACAGAAAGTACTTCAAGTCATCTGCACTTTCAGCAAGCAAAGTTGTGTCTTCTGTGTATTGCAGGTTGTTAATGAGTCTTCCTCCAATCCTGATGCCACATTCTTCTTCATATAATCCAACTTCTCAGATTATTTGCTCTCTCTCTCTCCTTTTTTTTTTTTTTTTCATTACAAGCATGCTATGAATAATACTATTTTTTGCAATATACCTTCTATCTTTCTCTAATGGTAACTGTAACTACAACAAATGTTCATAAAGAAGACAATGTAGCTTAAAATACCTGACCCAAGAAAGCACCAAATCCAACATGTGGAGAATATCCTAAGTAACTATTTTTAGTTTTTGAAATCATGCACATTAATTTTAATTGAAGGTTTTTTTTTTAATTTAATCTATTATCTACCTACCAGCCTATGTACACTTCTATTAGTTTATTTCTCTAAGCAAATCACCTATATTTATGTACCCTGTTAACTGATAATATTTGCAATCACTAGAACATGAAACATTTTCAAATTAGCAAGTACTACAAATGCATTGTGGGAGCTCTGGTGGCGTAGTGCCTAAGGCATTTGACTGATAACCAGAAGGCTGGCAGTTCAAACCCACCAGCCACTCCTCGGAAGGAAGATAGGCAATCTACTTCCATAGTGATACTGCCTCAGAATCCCAAGGAGGGGCCTCTAGGAGTCAGGTCCAACTTGACGGCACATAACAACAACAATAGCACTAATGCTTTAAATTCTGTACTTGTCTCATTTGTAAAGTAGAATGAATATTTTTCAAATTTAATGGTTCATCTTATTATTAAATGTGATCATGTATCAAATTAGATAAGTGACTTTCCAATGCTGATTCTGGGCAATGGACAAAGATTGCTCAGGAACTCAGTTACTCACACAAGTTTCAACATGGAGATACTTTACTCATGCTCTGAGGTAAAGGATTTTTCATGGGACTGCATATGCTGTCATCTAGAAAATCATATACATTACACATTAAAATCATTTATTTATTTGTATTGAAGAGTTTGACTCAGATTTTATTTCATTCATTTATATTACATTTGATTGCTGAAAGTGTTAAGCCTCATTGTCTCCTCTTCCCCTGCTCCCTCATTTCGACAAGCTGGGAGGGAAGCCCATATCCTTCATCCTTAACTGTCAACAGGAGGTTCAAGCCTACAAGACCCTGTACTTAGCCTATCTTCTATTTTTAATGTTAGCTATCTTGGAGTTGGCTGAAACTCTGGGAAACCCTGTGAGCAACAGAGATAAATGTTGCCCAGTTCTGCACTATATCAGACATGGTTCTGTTTTAACACATAATATTTTCATTTACTACTATTTTTTAAAGTTAGGTTGCCAGATCCTTCTTCCTTGTTTGTTTTAGTTTGAATGCTCTGCTAACAACCCCTTTCCACCATCTGTGACCCTGCTGGTGGTTGAAATATTGGTGGCATAACTTCTAGCATCATAGCCACACACAAGCTCCCACAGTATGACAAACTGACAGACAGGTGGTGGTCCCATCCCATAAACACACCAAGCTAGTCTTCTTTCTCTGTCCTTTCAGTAATGATTACATTTGCTGGAGAACTGCACTGTGCTCCCTGACAGCCTCCTTTCATGAGTAATAAAGTTTCTCACATCCTCTTGATGTGTATATAAGGCATCATTAGTCTTGATCTCATTCACTACCTTCAAATTGATTTGACTCATAGGAATCCCTCCTTAGGTTTCCGAGGCAGTATCTCTATGGAAGTAGATTGCCCAGTCTTCTTTCCGAGTTGTGGCCAGTCAATTTGAACTGCCAGCCTTCCGGTTAGCAGTCAAATGGCTTAGGCACTACACCACCAGAGCTCCTTTAGTCTTGATAGCCAAGCAAAATATTGAGTAAGTCTATCCTTTCTCTGTAGGTAGCTACAATACCACTTCATTATATCTTATACTGTACTTATTATAAAATCAATAATAATTAAAGATGGCTAAAGTCTCATTTCCATTGTTCAGAGATAGACATTTTCAAGAAAGAAAGTTTTCAAATATCACAATTCTGATTTTTAGTGTAGCTAGATTCCACTTAAGTTAATGCGGTATATACATCCTTAATCATTAGAGCTACAGAAGCAAAGGCTTACTGTTCTCACATACCCTGTGGCTTCTGTAGGTCATATTACCATTCCAAGTTCTGTTTGTGAAATGAGGAAACTGATTGGAATAATCTAACCTCTTTAGCAATGTTAGCTTATTATGAATCTATTAAATACATGCTTAAAAAATGTCATAATGCATAGTCCATAAAAAAAAAAACATTTTTATAGTATCTTTAATGCCAAAATTTAAAAGTCATTGTTTCATACTTTATGTAAAGTCAGTACTATTGAACAATACATTTTTAAAGTGTCTTAAAGATGCAATTAATAAATAATTATATAATTAAATAATCCTGTAATTTGCAAATTTTATTGTATTTAGCATGTGCTCTATTTTAATTTTGCAACATGGTGGTTTTGTTATATGTTATAGATTTTATTTTCCAAAGTGGTACAATAACTATCTTCAAATGTGTTTCTCTTAAAATGTGACTTTGAAGTCCCTCTTGCTAATTCTCTTGAATATTAGCAGACTTAAAACTCCATGGATTAACATCAGGTGATTTCTAAGAGTACTTCATGACAGGTAAGGTGTCTGACCAGGCCCTTAGAGAGGTCACATGTAAGTTTTTCAACATATAACCCTAGCTCAGTTTCCAGCCATTAAGCAGTATTATCCCCAACACATGTGAGGGGAGAAATCTTCAGCCAAGCCTGCGTCAAGCCATCTTTTGATCCACCCCAGCTGATACTACCTGGAGGTGAGGGGAGATGTTCCCACAAAAATTTTCCCAAGTGAAGATTCCTGAACATGATCATTTTTTCAAACCACTCAATATAGAATAGATTGTTATGTAACATTACATTATTAGAACCATGTGTATTCTGATTAATTGACTATTGTTCTTCTAAGTGCCTCTGTACTCTTAATTATTTATTCATTTATTAAATTTAAATAATTATATCTATTGAAAGGTAATGACTAAATCCTTTGTGAACACATTTGTGAAGAAGTTGGGTATGAGTATGTTCACTAAGACAGCTTCACAACATACCACAAATCAGTCAATCATGTAAGAAATACACATACTAAACTACCTACACTCGCCCTCAAACACGTGTGAAACAAAAGAGATAAACAGATGTTAATTGAATAATTGACTAAAAATGGTACTTAGAATAATATATTGTTTACTCATCTGAATCAGATTGCCAAATAATGACTTTCAATCTTTTAACATGATATTCAATTACCAGTTTATCATCTCTTTTCTTTTTCTATTCCAAAAAGATACAAAAAACAATATCCTAATTCCTGTTATAGCTTTCATTTAGTCTCACTTATGCATTACTTTTCTTTGACATTTATTTCCAAGCTACTGACCTGGTCATGGTAAGACAAACTATCACAAGATCCTATTATTGCTAGTTTCAAGACCCAAGGTAATCTTAAAAATTCATCAATGTGGCTGACTGAGGTAAACTCTTACATCCTCCTTTTTTACTTCCATATAAAATCTAGTGGAAGTTTTATGGGAATGCTTTCAATGAAATGACAAAATATAAATGGTATTTCCTTGGAGGAATCAGGTACACATTTCTCAACTATGTACACATTTGTGTAGTTGGTACTTGTTGAAAAAAAAGTTATTATTTTTATTTCTGTGCTAAATGGCTATATGGAATAATTATTTCTACTTATTATATAAATCTTAATAACATCTAATATGGTGAACTTAATGTAGTATATAGATAGTAGGGAGGGCTGGTGTTGTAGTGCCTAAGGCACTTGACTGCTAACCAGAAGGCTGGCAGTTCAAACCCACCAGCCACTCCTCAGAAGGAAGGTTGGACAATATAATTCCATAGTGATACTGCCTCAGAAATACAAGAATGGGTGGCTATGAGTCAGGTCGGACTTGAGGGCACATAACAACAACAACAACAACAACATAGGTAGTAAAGCTTACAATTATTCATTTACCATTTTCAGAATGAAATCTTCAATTATTTATTTGTACTCAAGTATATCTTGTAATCAGCTTTCCGTTCACTATAAAGATGAGTGTGTATAATAATTGATCTTTTTTTTTTTCCAAAATACAAAAATATAGAAATAGAACAATACACAATAGTAACATTTAAACTAAGTTAAATGGAAAAGTTTGTGACTCATTAACAGCCTGCAATGTGAAGATGACACAACTGTACTTGGTGAAAGTGAAGTTCTAACTGATGACTATCAGAGGCTACAGCCGTCAGTATGCATTACAAATCAACATGAAGAAAACAAAATCCTCACTACTGGACCAATAAAGAAATTTATAATAAACAGAGAAAAGATGGAAGTTGTCAAGGATTTTGTTTTAGTTAGTTCCACAATCAACACCCATGCAAGTAGTAGTCAAGAAATCAAACAACATAATGAATTTGGAAAATCTGCTAAAAACCCTTTTTAAAATTGATGATAAGCAAAATGTCACTTTGAGGTCCATTGTATACCTCTCCCAATCCATGGTTATTTGAATTGTCTCATGTGTATGAGAAAATTGGAAAATGAATAAGAGAGGTCAAAGAATTAACACATCTGGATTATGATCTTGTTGAAGAATATTGAATATATGATGGATTGCCAGAAGACTGAACACGTTTATCTTGACAAAAATGCAACCAAAATGCTCTTTGGAAGCAAGGATGGCCAGATTTCATCTTAAATACTTGGGCTTGTTATCAGGAGGTACCAGTCTCAGCAAAAAAGAGGAGGAACCTCAATGAAATGGATTGATTAGTGTCTATAACAATGGTCTGAAAGCTAGCAACCACTGTGGGGATGGTGCAGAACCTGGAAGTGTTTTGTTCTGTTGTCTGTAGAGTTGCTATGAACTGAAACCAACTCGGGACTCCTAACAGCATCAGCTATATAAAAGAAAAGTGATAAAGCCATGTATGTTGACTAAATACAGAATATATGAGGAGGATACTGGTGAGCAGTACGTCAAGCTTATAAACTGTAAGAAATATTGTAAGCGTATTTTATTCACTACACCAGCCACTCCTGGGAAGGAAGTTTGGGCAATCTACTTCCATAGGGATACTGCCTCAGAAACCCATGGGAGTGTTCGCTATGAGTAGGGTCCGACTCGATGGCACATAACAACAACAACAACATATATTACTATATCTTGTATCTAAATTCTAAAAAAAAAAAAGCTTTTCCCAAGTTCAAAGCTGATAAAAATCCAGGCAGCGATTGTTTTTGACGTATATGACAGCTCATTATACTATAGGGTCATAGAGTAGAATGAATTTAAACTTTGGTACACTGCCATATTCCACTCATGTTGAAAAATATCAATTTTAAACTTGTCAGATGAGAAGATATCTCATACACATGGTAGGAAAAGATATCCATTTATTTTAAAATGTCTTTTGCTCTAATATTAGGTCATAAATTACTTGACAGTTGAAGATAGCAATGCATTTTGCTGATAAAGTTTCTGGCCAGATGGGGGGGGGAGTATTGAGTTTTGCAATTAAAAATCCTGAAAAAAATCAAGTAATTTAGATTCTGAAGGAATGCCATTGTCATTGTGAAGTCTCTGTTATCACCTTCATTTATCTGCCAAAGATATTTCACTTTCACTCAAATTTCTTTTTTTTTCAATGATTTTGAAAACTTAGATGTCTAATTGTTACACTAGAACTAAATAAGACAGAATAACCAAATAATAAAGTAGGTAGTGAGGCAAACCATGAACAGTGAAAAGATATGGCAACTTCTTTTTGAATATGGAAAAATTTCCCTTTTTATAAAAATATTTACTTTTTTAATGTAATGTTTTATGGGGTGAGTAGAAGAAAAAATACCCCCTTTGGTTTCTGGAATGTTTATGAAAATGTCAGAATCTCATGCCCAAAAACAAAAATTTAAGAAATAATCAGAAAGAAAATAAATATAAGTTTAAAACTTTAGTAATACCACTTGCTCCAGTGAAAGTATGAATTAATCCAAAGATTCTTAAATGTTTCATGCATTTGTGGTGAAGGAATGGGGTATTCTGTAGGACTCAATGAAATGCATCTGCGTTATACTTTCCTTGTTCTAACTTAACAACTTCCGATCTAAGCTCCAGAGAGAGGGACACTACCTAGAATAGTTTTCTGGTCAATTAATGTGTTCCTACTTCTTTAAATAACCTAAAAGACAAAAATTATCCCATTTTATATTTTCACCATTATTAAAAATCATTTTACATCAATAATAAAATTAATTAAAGTTGATTTAATGTACAATGTGCACAGGAAACACTGCCTGGTCCTGCTCCACCCTCACAGTCATTCTATGTTTGATCCCATTATTGCACCGCTATGTCAATCCATCTAGTTGAGACTCTTCTTCTTTTTCACTGATCCTCTGCTACTCCTCATGTCCTTTTCCAAGGATTGATCCCTGCCGCTAACATTTCCCAAGTGAGGTGAGGTTTCATCATCCTGGCTTCCAAGGAGCATCTTGGCTGTACCTTTTCCAAGATAGATTTGTTTGTTCTTCTAAGAGTCCATGGTATTTTCAATATTCCTCACCAATACAAAATTCAAAGGCATCAATTGTTCTTTGGTCTTCTTTATTCATTGTCCAGCTTTTACAAGCATATGAGGCAATTTACAATACCATGGATGGGGTGATATCTTTGCTTTCTAACACTTTAAAGAGTTCTTTTTAGATTTTCCAACACAGTACATGATTTAATTTCTTGAATACTGCTTGTTTGGATGTTGATTGCAGGTGGAAGTAAAACAAAATCCTTGACAAGCTCAATCTTTTATTTTTATTACATTGCTTGTTGGTTCAATTGTCAGGATTTTCGTTTACTTTCCTTGAGGTGTGATCCATTACATTAGTCTTTTATCTTCATCAGCAAATCCATTCAGCAAGCAAGATTGAGCTTCTGCATATGTAGGAAGTCCTAAATTTTCCAGAGAAAGGCTAACTTTCAGCCAAACAACAGACAAGCCTTGGAGCTGAGCAACTGCACCAGAGAGAAGGAGTCCTTAGAAACATCAACCCCAGAAGACCAGAACGACAGCATTAGCACAGAGATAAAGCAAAGGAGGCAGCAGTGCTCAGGCAGGAAGGACACAAGGAAAGGGTGACCACAAGGAGGAAGTGGAGGAGAGCTGTTACATTCTGGGGATTTTAATCAATATCTCAAAACAAAATCTGTATGAACTATTGAGTGTAAAACAACTCTGCTTTATAAAATTATAATAAAAATTTTAAAAAAAAGGGTCATGCTTCAGCTTATTGCCAGTGACTATACATTGTAATAGAAAAAAAAAAAAAAAAAAAGCCAGAGTAAGAAGTATAAAGCTATTTGTGATCATACAACCTTATGCTGAAGTAAAAGCAATTATGGACTGATCATAAAACAGAGCATCTAGTCTGACCTTTCTAAATTCTATTTGTAGAAACTGACTTCACATAAATAACTTTATAAAAACACACAATGTCCAACACTGGTCTATTGTTTGACTTAAAGGTGATTTTTAAGAAATAAATTTTCTCAAATATCAAGTCTTAATAGCTTGGATGTGTCACCTCCACCACTGTGGAGCCAAGAAATCTGGATTTTTCATGAATTAAAACTCCATTTCTCAATATGTAATAACCTACATTAAAAAAAAAAAAAAAAGCCAGTTTCCCATCATTAGAAACATCATATTTTATAAGGCACTATTTTTTAAATACTCACTGGAGAAAAAAAAAAATAATTACCACTGCTTTTCAATTGTTCAAGACATTATTTGTCTATTCAATATATTCCATTTAGTTAAGAAGAAATAATGTATTGGTTGTTTTTATTGTTGTTGTTGTTGTTGTTATGTGCCATCGAGTGGGCCCAACTCATAGCGACCCCTCCTTGTGTTAGCAGTCAAAGGCCTTAGGCACAATGCCATCAGAGCACCTGTAATGTATTGGTTGTTGTTATTAGGTGCAGTCAAGTGGGCTCTGACTCATAGCAACCCTAAGTACAACTGGATGAAACATTGCCCAATCCTGCATCATACTCACAGTCCTTGTTATACTGGAGCCTATCATTGTGGATCATGACAAATTATGGATAACATTGAGAAGAATGGGAATCCCTGAGCACTTGATTGTACTCATGAGGAATCTGTACCTTGACCAGGAGGCTGTCGTTTGAACAGAACAAGGGGACACTACATGGTTTAAAATCAAGAAGGGAGTGCATCAGGGTTGTGTTCTTTCTCCACACTTATTCAATCTATATGCTGAGCAAATAATCCGAGAAGCTGGACTATATGAAGAAAAACGTGGTATCAGGTGGAGGAAGAATCATTAACAACCTGAGATATGCAGACGATACAACTTTGCTTGCTGAAAGTGAGGATGACTTAAGGCACCTACTGATGAAGGTTGAAGAATACAGTCTGCAGTATGGATTACATCTCAACATAAAGAAAACAAAAATCCTCACAACTGGACCAATGAGCAGCATCACAATAAATGGAGAGAAGATTGAGGTTGTCAAGGAATACACGTTGCTTGGTTCTACAATCGATGTCAACGGAAGCAGCAGTCAGGACATTAGACGACGTGTAGCATTGGGGAAGTCAACTGCGAAGGAACTGTTTCAAGTGCTGAGGAGCAAGGATATCTCCCTGAGGACTAAGGTGCGCCTGACACAAGCCATGATATTTCCAATCACCTGGTATGCATGTGAGAGCTGGACAATGAATAGGGAAGACCGAAGAAGAGTTGATGCTTTTGAGTTGTGGTGCTGGTGAAGAATGCTGAAAGTACTGTGGACTGCTAAAAGAACTAAGAGATCTGTCCTGGAGGAAGTGCAGCCAGAATGCTCCTTGGAAGCAAGAATGGCCAGACTTCGTCTCACCTATTTTGGTCATGTTGTAAGAAGGGACCATTCCCTGGAGAAGGATGTCATGCTTGGTAGGGTGGAGGGTCGACAAAAGAGGGGGAGGCCTTCAGGGAGATGGATTGATACAGTGGCTGCGATGATGGGCTTGAGTATAGCATGGATTGTGGGGCTGGTGTGGGATTGGGCAGTGTTTCGTTCTGCTGTGCATGGGGTCGCTATGAGTCGGAAATGACTCGACGGCACTTAACAACAACAACAACAATATCAAAGCAACCACTGTGTCAATCCATCTCCTTCAGGATCTTCCAATTTTTGGCTGACCCTCTACTTCACCAAGCATGGTATCTTTTTCCAGGGGGAATCGTCCATTCTCACAACAAGACCAAAATAGTTGAGATGAAGTGTAGTCATTCTTGTTTTTAAGGAGTATTCCAGCTTCACTTATTCCAGGTTAGATATGTTCATTTCTCTGACAGACCATTTTATTTTCAGTATTCTTTGCCAACTTCACAATTCAAAGACACCAATTTTTCTTCTGTAGTCTTTATTCATTGTACAACTTTCACATGTATATGAGTCGATTGAAAATGCCATGGTATGAGTTAGGCTCACCTTAAGTCTTCAAAGAGACATCTTTGCTCATCAACATTTTAAAAAGGTCTCATGCAGCAGATTTGACCAACGGAATACATCTGTTTTCTTGACTGCTGTGTCCATGGGTGTTGATTGTGAATCTGAGTAAAATAAAAATTTTGACAGCTTTCATGTTTTCTACATTTACCATTATTTTGCTTATTGCTCCAGTTTTGAGGATTTTTGTTTTATGTTGAAGTGTAATCCATATTGAATACTGTAGTCTCTGATCTTTATCAGTAATTGCTTCAAGTCCTTTTCACTTTCAGTAAACTAGCTTGTATAATCTGCATATCGCAGATGGTTAATGAGGCTTCCTCCAGTCCTGCTGCATGTTCTTCATATAGAAAGAGTTGCTTAGCATACAGGTTAAATAAATATGGTGAAATGATACAATCCTGATGTTTGCCCTTCCTGGTTTTAAAATATGTGCTATTCTCTTATTCTTCTTGAACAATAAATTCTTTGTCTATATATAGTTTTCTCTTGAACACAATTAGGAGTTCTAGAATTTCCTTTCTTCAAAATATTATCCATAATTTGTTACGATCCACACAGTCAAATGCCTTTCCATAGTCAATAAAACATAAGAAACATCTTTCTTGTATTTTTCACTTTCATCCAAGATCCATCTGAGAACAGCAATGATATCCCTCCTTCCGCATAGTGGCTAAAGCACTTGACTGCTCACCAGAAGGCTGGCGGTTCAA
>NW_006922263.1:645992-664120 GCF_000298275.1 Orycteropus afer afer | reverse complement strand
GGAAACAACTTGACGGCACTTAACAACAACAACAATCACCATGGAAATTGATGCCCAACTTTCCTTCCAAGGAGTGGCTGGTAGATTTGAACCACCAGCCTTCTGGTTAGCAATCAAGTGCCTTAGGCACTATGCTACCAGTATTCCAAATTTATACTACACATAAGAAACAAAACAATATCTGTTTAATACAAACATTAACTCTAGAATGTTTTTTAATACTCAGACAACCAAAGCCAAAATTATGCTATATTTTCCTTCAAAATTATTTTTTCCAAATATGTAGTATATTTTATTAAACAATATGTAGTTATACATCTTTTTGACTTCAAATGTCAGTTATTAAAATGTATTACAAAAGTGAGTCTGACATGTTTCATTTATATATTCATGGGAGAGATTAAGAAATGACACAATTAAGAATTGTCTTGTTTTAATATCACATCCATATTTGCACTGCCGTCGAGTTGGATCAGACTCAGTGACCCCTTCTTGGGTTTCCAAGGCACTATCAGTACAGAAGTAGATTGCCCAATCTTCCTTCCAAGGAGTGGCTGGTGGGTTTGAACCACCAGCCTTCTGGTTAGTAGTCAAATGTCTTAGGCCCTATGCCATAAGATCTCCACACATCCATATTGTTGTTGTTGTTATGTACCCTAGAGTCAGACCCGACTCATAGCAACCCCTCCTTGGGTTTCAGAAGTGGTGTCACTGTGGGTAGTTTTATGATGGCTTTTGTGTTGCTGGGAGGCTGAAGGCTATGACCCCAGTGTTTCAAATACCTGCAAGGTCACTCATGGGGAAGAGGTTTCGCGGGTTTACAGATTAAGACAGACTTGGAAGAAGGAAGGAGCCATTCACTTCTCAAAAAATTGGCCAGTAAAAATCTTATGAATAGTAATGAAATACGGTCTAACGCATAACTGTACAACTTTATGAATAGCCTTGAAACATTACCTGATATAGTACCACATGAGCCCCTCCAGTTGGAAGGCAGTCAAAATACAACTGGGGAATGGCTGCCTCCTCAAAGTAGAGTCCACCTCTATGACATGGATGGAATAAAGCTTTTGGGGCATCCATTAGCTGAGGGAGAATGACTCAAATGGGAAGAAACAGCTGCAAACATCCACTAATAATTGGAAAATGGAATGTACCAAGTATGAATGCAGGAATATTGGAAGTTGTCAAAAATGAAATGGAACACCAAAAGATTGAAATCCTAGGCATTATTGAGCTGAAATGGACTGGATTTCGCCATTTTGAATTAGTCAATCATATGATTCACTGTTCTCGGAATAACAAATTGAAGAGGAATGGCATGGGATTCATTATCATAAAACAATGTTTTCATGATCTATCCTGAAGTACAGTGCTGCCAGTGATAGGATAGTATCCATATAATTACAAGGAATTCAAATTTATGCACCAATGAAAAAGCCAAAGATGAGGAAATTGAAGATTTTTGCTAAGTTCAATAGTTTGAAATTGACCAAACATGAAATCAAGGTATATAGATGATTACTAGTGCTTGGATTGTGAAAGTTGGAAACAAAGAAGAATCATTAGTAGTCAGAACATATGGCTATGGTGATAGAAACGAGGCCAGAGTTAACATGATAGAATTTTGCAAGGCCAACAACTTATTCATTGCAGATAGCTTTTTTCAACCACATACAGGATGGCTATACACTTGGACCTTACCAGGAAGTGAGGAATCACAGGAATCAGACAGACTACATCTGTGGAAAGAGGACATGGAGAAGCTCAATATCTTCAGCCAAAACCAGGCCAGGAGCTTACTGAGGAACAGATTATCAACTGGTCTTTTGCAAATTCAAGTTGAAGCTGGATACAATTAAAACAAGTCCAGAAGAGCCAAGATATGACATTGATTACATCTCACCTGAATATAAAGACCATCTGAAGCATAGATTTGATGCATTAAACACAAATGACAAATGACATTAAAAAACAGATGAAATGTGAGATACATCAAGAACATCATCCATGAAGAAAGCAAAATGTCATTAAAAGACAGGAAAGAAAGAAAAGACAAAATGGGATGTCAGAAGAGACTGTCAAACTTGCTTTTGAACACAAAGCAGGTAAAGAAAATGGAAGAAATGACAAGATAAAGAGCTGGACAGAAGATTTCAAAGAGCAGTTCGAGAAAACAAAATCAATTATTATAATGAAATATCCAAAAACCCAGAGTCAGAAAACCAAAAGGAAAGAACACATTTTACATTTCTCAAGCTAAAAGGACTGAAGAAAAAAATTCAAAGCACTGAGTTGAAATATTGAAAGATTCTATGGACAAAATATTGAATGATGCAGGAAACATCAAAGAAGATAGAAAGAATGCACAGAATCATTGTACAAATAAGAATTGGTCAATGTTCATCTATTTCCAGAGGTGGCATATGATCAAGAACCAATTATATTGAAGGAAAAAGTCTAAACTTCACAGAAAGAACTGGTGAAAAGACAAAGCCCAGGAATTGAGGAAATACACATTGAGAAGTTTCACAAATGGATGCTGTGTGTAGGCACTTAGTTGTCTATGCCAGGAAATTTTGAAGACAACTACCTGGCCAACTGACTGGAAAAGATCCATTATTTGTACCCATTCCAAAGAAAGGTGATCCAATAGAATTTGGAAATTATTGAACATATCATTAATACAACACACTAGTCAAATTTTGCTGAAGATAATTCAAGAACGGTTGTAGCTGGTAGGGAACTTCCAGATTATTTAATTGTGCTCATGAGGAACCTGTATATAGACCAGGAAAATGGCATTAGAACAGATCAAGGGATACTACATGGTTTAAATTCAGGAAGAGTGTGAGTCAGGGTTGTATCTTTTCACAACATTTATTCAATCTGTATGCTGAACAAATAATCCAAGAACCTGGACTATATGAAGAAGAATGTAGCAACAGGATTGGAGGAAGTCTCTTTAATGACCTGTGATATGCAGATGACATAACCTTGCTTGCTGAAAGTGAAAGTGACCTGAAGCATTTACTAATGAAGATTAAAGATTACACTCTACAGTATGGATTAAAACTCAATATAAAGAAAATTAAAATCCTCACAATAGGACTATTTTGGTTACCTCATGCCACTCTAACAGAGATACCATAGGTGGAATGGCTTGAACAAACAGTAATTTATTCTCTTATAGTTTTGGAAGCTAGAAGTCTGAGTTCAAAGTGCCAGGCTCTAGGGGCTTGGTGAAAGCCACTCTAACTTAGGCTTCAGCTGTACTTCTCGCTCCCAACCTATTGAAGCTAGAGGCATCTCTTCACTCAGGCAGCTGCTGGCTCCTGAGGCTGACAAACCCAAAGTCAACAAGTAACAAGGCACAATCCCAATATTAGTAAACAACTCAACAGGCCATTAATTAAGTCAATTTAGAGCCCCAAGATTAACAGAAACATAGTAAGCTGCTGAACAACTCGGCTACAAGCAGGGTCCAAGTATGCCATAAGCTAGAGACCTTCCTCAAAGCTGTTTCTTACATACTGGAAGTAGACCTGGAATTCCCATTCTTCTCAATGTTATCCATAATTTGCTATGATCCACACAGTCGAATGCTTTGCATAGTCAATAAAACATAAATAAACATCTTTCTGGTATTCTTGGTTTTCAACCAAGATCCACCTAATATCAACAATGTTATCCCTTTAGGGAAAGCAGCTACTCAGCTATTCCAGTAGATTCCATCATGGAATTGATTGCCAATCTTACTATGGGGGATAACTGCATGAAGCTGCCCAGGCTCTCAACCAGGCCCAGCCAAGTTGACACACAAGCTTAACTACCCCAGGGACTAATGAGCAACATAGTGATAAATGGAGAAAAGGTTGAGTTTATGAAATATTTCATATTACTTGGACCCAAAATCAACTCCCACAGAAGAAGTCAAGAGATCAGATGATCTTTTGCACCTGGAAAAACTGCTGAAGAGCAAAGAAGTCTCTTTCAAGACTAAAGTAAGCCTAACACAAACCATGGCATTTTCATTTGCCTCACATGCATGTGAAAGCTGGACATTGAATAAGGAAGACCAAAGAAAACTTGATGCTTTTAAGTTGTGGTATAGGGGAAGAATACTGCAAGTACCATGGCCTGGCAGAAGAATAAACAGATCTTTTCCTGCAAGAAATACAGCTAGAATGCTCCTTGGACAAGAGAATGGCCAGACTTTGTTTCATCTACTTTGGTCATGTTGTCAGAGGGACTAGTCCTTGGAGAAGGATATCATGCTTCAGAAAGCAGCAGGTCAGTGATAAAGGAAAGACTCTCTCAAGAAGATGTATTGACACAGTGGATGCAACAATGGGTTCAGGTTTAGCAAAGATTGTGGGATTGGGGTATGATAGGGCAGTGTTCTGTTCTGTTGTACCTAGGGTCACTATGAGTCAGAGTTGACTTGACAACACCTAACAACAAGGACAATATCTAAAATATCCATATTTATGTGCTCTGATTCATTTTTACAACTTTCAGTTTTCCTAAATTCATTCTTCATACTTTTTAATTAGCAACAGATTCCAATTTCCAATTACTAATGGATGTTTGTAGATTTTTCTTATTAGCTCTGTTGGCACACTGCCTAAGGCATTTGACTGCTACAAGAAGGCTGGTGGTTCACACCCATCAACTGCTCTTCAGAAAAAAAGGTTGGGCAATCTACTTCTGTAGAAATACCACCTGTGAAATGCAAGGAAAAGATAGTATGAGTCAGGTTGACTCGATGGCAGTGAGGTGTGTGTGTGTGTGTTGAATCAAGCTGCATGAACAGATGAAGATCAAAGTCTTTTTCCATTCAAGTCCATAAGGTGGACTCTATTTTGAGGAAGCAGCTCTTCTCTAGTCATCTTCTCAATGTTTTCCAAACTGAGGGGCTGATCTTTGGGCAGTATATTCAGACAATGTTCCATTGCTATTCATAAGTGTTCAGCGGTCAATTCTTTTAGAAATAGTTGATTTCCTTAATGATAAATTATTTTAACTCCTTATTTATTTATTTTTTAATTTTTAATTTTTTTTTCCCCTGGTAACTGACTTAAAATATTACTATAAACTGGGAGACTTAAAACAATGTAAATTTAATCTCTCACAATTTTTGTGGATAGAATTCTAAAATCAAAGCTTTGGCAAGATTGAGCTTCCTTTGTAGGGTCAGAGAAGCATTCTCCCTTGTCTCTTCCAGCTTCTGATGGTTTCGGACAATCCTTGGCTTTTGACAGTATAACTCAAATTTCTGTCTCTCTTCAAGTGAATTTTTCCTTCTATGTCTCTATCTATAATCCCCTTCTTTCCTTTTTAATACACACTTATTGGATTTAGGACCATCCTGAATAATTTAAAACTAATGAGTTGTTAATTCTTGAATTTTCCTTTTAATTATTTTCTAATGTGCTTGACAGAGGATAACAGAAACCATGGAAATCAAAACTATGGATAATGTGGGACTGTTGTACTTATCCAAAATCCTCCATATATGTCAAATTGATAAACATTTTATTTATTGTTATATTCCTTGCTAAAAAACATTTCAGCTGTTTCAGTAATTCCTTCAAATATAAACTATATTTATATATATTTTTATTACACTTCATTACATGTTTGACATAGTATCATATGATCATGTTGTATTAACAAATACTTTGCTTATTCTTGATTCATAGTTTTTAATGAAGTCTTCCATATCTCTCCCTATATCTAAAATGATCTTTTCCACCTATTAATATTACCAACATTTATTCATTTTTCAAAATCAGCTTATACCCCAGTCATGATAATACATTAACTATTAAAAACAACATTGAACTATGTTTTAGCCAATCAGTAACAAATAATTCATTACTTATACCAATATATATATATTTATTTATTTAAAGGAAATTTATATATTAAATATTTTTGTCTTGAGTAGTTCTTTTAAATTTGTATTATTATTTATTTTTTAAAAAATTTATGCCTTAATCTCTTAAATAAATTAATCATTTCTGGAAATAATGAACCATGTTTTATATGTTATTTTTGTTTTACCTGTACTACCAAGCAAAGCATTACGGTTAACTGAAGAGATCATAACAATTAATTAAAATACACAGTTTTTTAATTTATTGATTTTTAAATATGTAAAATTAGAAGGTCACTACTATGTTAAAAAGGTAAATACAATACACTTGAATAAAGAATTTGACTCAAGGTCAGGAGCTGATTGTAGAACAGAACATCAATTGCTCATATGCAAGTGCAACTTGAAGACAATTAAAACAAGTGTAAGAGAGCCAAAATATGATCTTGAATATATCCCTCCTGAATTTAGAGACCATCTAAAGAATAGATTTGATGCATTGAAAACCAGTGACCAAAAACCAGAACAGTTGTGGAATGACATCAAGAACAACATCCATGAAGAATTCAAGAGGTCATTATAAAGATGAAAAAGAAAGAAAAGACCAAAATGGATGTTGGAAGAGACTCTGAAACTTGCCCTTGAGTGAAGAGTGTCTAAAGGAAATGGAAGAAATTACAAGATAAAAGAGCTGAACAGAAGATGTCAAAGAGCAGTTCACACAGAAAAGCCATTTACTATAATGAAATGTGCAAAGAGCTGGAGTTAGAAAACCAAAAAGGAAGAACACACTTGACATTTCTCAAGCTGAAAGAACTGAGGAAAAAATTAAGCCTCAAATTGCAATATTGAAAGATTCTATGGGCAAAATATTTAATGATGCAGGAAATGTCAAAGGAAGGTGGAAGAAATACACAGATCACTGTACCAAAAAGAACTGCTTGATGTTCATCCATTTCAGGAGGTTTCATATGTTAAAGAAACAATGGTATTGAAGAAGGAAGTTGCATCTGCACTGAAGGAACAAGCCTTCAGGAATTGATGGAATACCATTCAGATGTTTCAACAAATGGATGCCCACGCTCACTCAGTTATGCCAAGAGATTTTGACAGCTACTTGGCCAATAGACTGGAAGAGATTAATATTTGTACCCATTCCAAAGAAAGGTGATCTCACACAATGTGGAAAATATCGAACAATATCCTTAATATCAGGAGCTCTTGTAGTGTGGTGCCTAAGACACTTGACTGGTAACCAGAAGTCTGGTGGTTCACACCCACCAGCCACTCCTCAAAAGGAAGATTGAGCAATCAACTTCTGTAGTGATACTGCCTCAGAAACCCAAGGAAGGGTCTCTATGAGTCGGGTCCAGCTTGACAGCACATAACAGCAACAACAACTTCATTAATATGGCACACAGGTAAAATCTTACTGAAGATAATTCAAAGCCGGTTGCAGCAGTATATTGACAGAGAACTTCCAGAAATGCAAGTGGGATTCAGAAGAGGATGTGGAACAAGGGATATCATTGTTGATGTCAGATGGATCTTGGCTCAAAGCAAAGAGTAAAAGAAAGATGTTTATATGTATTTTACTGACTACACAAAAACATTTGATTGTGTAGATAATAAGAAATTGTGGATAACATTGAGAAGAATTGGCATTCCAGAATATTTAATTGTACTCATGAGGAACCTGTACATAAACCAGGAGGCTGTCATTCAAACAGAAGAAGGGAACACTACATGGTTTAAAACCCAGAAGGGAGTGCATCAGGGTTATATCCTTTCAACATACTTATTCAACTTGTATGCTTAGCAAATAATCCAAGAAGTTGGACTATATGAAGAAGAATGTGGCATCAAGATTGGAGGAAGAATCATTAACAACCTGTGATATGTTGATGATGCAATTCTGCTTGCTGAAAGTGAGCATGATCTGAAACATTGAAGACTGAAGAATACAGTCTGCTGTATGGATTACATCTCAATATAAAGAAAACAAAAATTCTCAAAAGTGGACCTATAAGCAGCATCACAATAAATGGAGAGAAGATGGAAATTGTCAAAGACAATTCTTGTCATTGCTTGGTTCTACAATCAATGCCAATGGAAGCATCTGTCAGGACATCAGACGATGTATAGCACTGAGCTTAATCAGCTACAAAGAACCTATTTCAAGTGCTGAAGAGCAAAGGTGTCTCCTTGGGGACTAAGGTGCATCTGACATAACCTACGGTATTTTCAATCTCTTCATATGCAGGTTAGAGCTGGACAATGAATAAGGGAGACCGAAGAAGAATTGATGCTTTTGAGCTGTGGTGTTGGCACAGAATGCTGAATGTACTGTGGATTGATAAAATGACTAACAAATCTGTCCTGGAGGATGTGCAGCCAGAAAGCTCTTTGGAAGTGAGAATGGCCAGACTTTGTCTCACATACTTTGATCATGTTCTCAGAAGGAACCATTCCCTGGAGAAGAACGTCATGATTTGTAAGGTAGAGAATAGACAAAAGAGGGGGAGGTCCTCAACGAGATGGATTGGCACGGTGACAGAGGCAATGAGTTCAAGTATAGCAATGATCATGGAGCTGGCGTGGGATTGGCCGGTGTTTTATTCTGTTGTGCATAGAGTTGCTATGAGTTGGAGATGATTCAACAGCACCTGACATAAACAGCATTAAATATTTAACTAAACTTGTAGATAAAAATAGATATTTATCAAATAAGTTTAATCATCAAAATCAGTGTTACCTAATGATGTTATTGGGCTTGTTTTAAATTTAGCTTTTTTGTGAATGTTCGAAACAAAAATCAAAAATAATATGAGATGGCTAACTGGTTTGTATGACGTGTAAATATAAAACAAAAATTTACTAAAATCCAATGTGCTGTGCTTCCAATGATAGCATTTCAGTGAAGAGGAAGAATTCTTCACCTATCCTGTGGCTGTTGTTGTTAGTTGACTTCCAGTCAATTCTGACTCATGCCAGTCTTTGTTATAATCTATTTAAAAGCCGTAATTTGAGTATCAAACAAAAACCAAACCCATAGCTGTAGAGTCAATTTCCACTCACAGCAATCCCGCTCATGACATGTCTTACAGGATAGAACTGCTCCCTAGGATTTTCTTGGCCGTCATCTTTACACAAGCAGATTGCCTGGACGTTCTTCCATGGCACTGTTAGATATTTTAACTGCCAATCCTTAATAAGTAGTCTAGTGGAGACTGTTTGCACCACCAGGGAACTTAATAGTTTAAGCACACAATACATTTAATATGAAGTGCAGGAACTGTGTTAACAAATGGATATTGATGAAAAATATCGTTCAATAAAAAAGTCATAATTTACATTAAAGTTTTTCTCACCATGCATTAGTCCTGTTGCAAGGGAATAAATAAAGCTACTTTTCTCTAACACCGAATCTGAATGCTATGTACAGTTTATGAAAATCACTAGTAAGGACTGTGATACCCGATTTCCAAATATGCTTAAGTTTATAGATCATCTTGTCAAATATTCATAAAAGCTCAATTCAAACTCTAGCCTAACAATCTTAGTTAACTTTATTATTAAATGTAGTCAGTTATAAAAATGAAAGTAGTTTAAGGCCCACACATACCAGGGTTATATATATATATATATATATATATATATTTATTTATTTATTTATTTTCATTTTTTTAATTTATATAATGACTTATCTGACAATTCATTGTGATAGTTATACACCCAGTGACATCAAGTCAAATTATGACTCATAGTGACCCCCACTGGGTTTCCAAGAATGTAACTCTTAATAGAAGTAGATTACCTCATCTTCCTTGTGCTAACCCACTGGTAGGTCAGAACTGTCAACATTCTGGTCAATAGTCAAATACCTCAAACACTGCACTACCAGAGCTCCTTATGATAGTTGCATGGTTATATACGTTTCCATCCAATCCACAACTAATTTATCTGCCACTTTTTTCAACATTTTTAATGATCAATTATAATTAGTACAATAACAAATTTCTGTATTTAATAGTTATTTATTGTAAACTATTTCCAATAATAATAGGTGCTTCACAGGTGATGTACTTAGTTAAGATCTTTCAATTTGTAAATCCAATTGTTAAAGAGGAATCTGAAATTACTTTTAGCTTGGAGTTTTCAATTTGTCATATTTTAATACACTAACTCATTAAGTTAATTCACAATTGATTTATTAAAACATTTTCTGTAACATTAGAATGCTGTAAATTTGGAATCTCCACTTGAGTCTCAGCTTTTATTTATGGTTTGTATGTTTAATTTAAAATGTTTAGAAAAGCTCTAATACATCTACAGATATATTCCCAGTGAAATGTTGACACCTGTTTTATTTTTATAGACATATTTAATGTTCTGCTTTAGAATTTACCATTTGTAAGTACATTGGAGAATTTCATGTTTAGGCTTAGGGGTATATTTTAGAACTACTAACATAGAGAGTTCTGTGACTGGAAAATTCATCATTTGTAAACTAGATTTTGGGCTATTTCTCCTTTGAGAATTAATTATTAGTTAGATTTCTCCCTTTGAGTCATTAATTTTACTTAACTGCTAAAAAGGTTTCCTTTGGGAAAATATGAACAGTCAATATCTCAGTTTCATATGATGCTATAAATATTATGAAATGATGAATGTTTTCTTAGGATATTTTTAGGGTAACCAAAAATAAAGGGAAAAAGAACTTTGAAAATAATCACAGAAGACCATACAAAAAAGTAAGAAAATATACTCACTGGATAACAAAATTGAGTGTATGTGTTTAATACTGTCAATAACAGATAAGAAAGCTAGTTTATTATGCAAATATAAGATCTGATATTTTTATGTTAAGTTCTATCTTAACTATGTAAGATTGACTTCATAAACAAATATTTTAATAGCAATTAAGAGCTAAAGATAATATTGTTTAGTTGCTATATTTATGTCCTTTTTGAAAAATTAAACATGCTTGCCTATTCTTTGACATCCCTTCCATAATAAGATTAGGTCTATGTCTCACACTTGAATTAGTGTGGCTCTATGACAGCTTCAACCACTAACCATGATGAAAATGATATTGTCACATTTTCCATGTCCATATCTTAAAGCCGTTTCCATACACATGTAAAAGTCTTCTTTTTCTTAGACTGCCACACTGAGAAAAAACTCACACCAAACATGTGGACAGGGATTGATAAATGCACACCAATCAAAGATAATCTACAATCCTAAACTAATTACTGAGCTTTGGAGTTTAGAAGCCTTAAAATGATTCTAGATTTGGTCACTGTCTGATGGCAAACAAATATAAGAAGTATTTCAAGGTATAACAATTAATCTAACCAAAAAATTTTTAGATCATGAGTGAAAATACTAAACTTCTGTCTTGGTGACAGTTAATATATGTGTTAGTTGTACTAGTGATGATCCACAATTATTCAAAGAATAAATATTGCTGTGAAGTCATTTTGCAGATGTGATTAAAGTTTGTAACCACTTTGTTTTATGGAAGAAATATTATCGTAGATAATCTGGGCGAGCCTGATTCAATCAGTCGAAAGGTCACAGAGGAAAAACTGTGGCTTTCCTTAAGAAGAAAAACAGGAGAGTTCCGGTGAGATGGTGGATTAGGCAGACAGACTGCACAGACCCTCTTCAACAAAGGATAGGGGAACCGATTAACATAGACACAGAAGATAATCCTGGACCCCTGAGCCTTGACGAGAAGGATATATAAGTGGACTAAACCCCAACTAGCAGAAGAATTTGCGTGAAAATACCAAAAAAAGGAAACATACAGAGCTGCAGTCTGGCAGCGATTCTGAGCAATCCTGATGGCACAGACAGCTTGAAGATTGCTGAGAAGTGGTAGGACCTAAGAATTAACTTAAAAATCAGCTCTGCTAGCCAGGGACTGCACAGAGGACTGTTCTGGTGGTTGGGGAATAAAAAGCAAAGCATCAGCGAAGAGGAAGGCAGACTGAGCTATGGACTTTTGCCTGTTTGGAGGATGCAGCCATTTTGAATGCTTACAAGTGACTTGACAATTTTGGATATTTAAAACTACAGCACTCTCCCAGATTTCAGGGGCTTAAAAACACGTTGCACATGCAAGTAACCCTAAGGACATTCCAGACCTGGACAACTGAAAAAGTGTGACATTCCTCTTGTTACTCTTATACCCCACACCCACTTGGTGAACGGAGGTGGGGCCATTCCCCACTCCCACCCACCTTCTGGGCCTGAAGGGACTCCTTCCCAGTTTGTGTGCTCAGAAGAAGCCTGGGTGCCCTGCCCTGTCCTCCACCCATTTTTTTTTTCTTTTTTTCTTTTTTTTTTTCTCTCTTTTTTCTGGTATTTAGTTTGCTTGATTTTTTCTGTTTTAAACCTACTGTTATTATTAATAATTTTGTCCTTTTTACTATTATTCTTTCTTCTTCTCCTTCTAAGTTCTAGTTTTCAGATTTATTTCTCTTCCTTGTTCCTGGTTGCAATTTTTTTTCCCTTACTTTTTCCTTCATGGTTAACCTTGTTCCTTGTTTTTGATTTCACATTTTCCCATTTTTCTCTTCTTTATTCTCTTTCTCTACCTTTTTTTCTCTTTTTGCCCTACCTCCAGATATTGCAGGTTTTCTTGTTTTTATGTTCTTCTTTTTCCCTTTTTTTCTTTTTTTGGTTACTGTTCCAGTTTGATTGAATGGTGTATTTTTTGTCCATGTGTTTTTAGTTTTTTTGAAGATTATTCAATTATGATTTTTGTCTAACTGAGTGGGAGACAGCAACAGGCCCCATAGGACACAACTACAACCACACATCCTGCAACTTCACTTACTGAGTGAGAACCACAACCTACTTCTCCACCAATGAGTCAATGATAAAAAACCATCAAGAAGAGCCTGAATCACCCTTGGCTGCTCTTCACAAACAGCTAACAGATATCTAAATAAAACAACACACAATGTCTTGGAGATAACAAACCACACAGAGAAGCAAGGTAAAGTGGTAGAAACAAGAGAGCAGGATACAGATTCAGATCACATAACTGAGGAAGAAGCAACATTGGAACTCTCTGATAAGGAAATCAAAATAATTATCTTTAAGTATCTTCAAAAGATTGAGAGACACACCAAAGGAAACAGAAAAAACCTTAGAAGAATTTTGGAAGAAAATACAAGAACAAAATGACAAATTACATGAAAAAATAGAAATGATTCTAAATCTACAGATAGTAATCCAGAAGATTAACACTAAATTGTCAGAACTAGATAACACATTGGAAGGGCAAAGAAATAGAATTGATGCAATTGAAGACAGAATTAATGAGATTGAAGACAAATACCTGAACAACTCCTTGGAAAGAGATCAATCAGAAAAAAAAAAAAAAAAAAAAAAAAAAAAAAAAAAAGAAAAGAAAAATGAAGAAAGCTTAAGGTTCATGTGGAATACCATCAAAAAGAAAAACTTTCATGTCACTGTAATTCCAGAACAGGAAAAGAAAAATAAAACCACTGAGAAAATTGTCCAAGATTTGTTGTAGGAGAACTTCCCTGAAGTGATGAAAGATGAGAATATATCCATTCAGGAAGTCCAATGAACCCCAAAGAGGATAGACCCCAAAAGAAAATCACCAAGACATATCATCATCAGACTCATCAAAGCCAAAGACAAAGACAGAATCCTGAAAGCAACATGGGAAAAACAAAAAATTACTTACAAAAGACAACCATAAGAATTTCTCAGCAGAAATCATGCAAGGGAGAAGGTGATAGGATGGCACATATAAGACCATGAAAGAGGAAAAATTTCAATCAAGAATTATATACCAGGCAAAATTTTCCCTCAAATATGATGGTGGAATTAGAAGATTTCCAAATAAGCAGAAACTAAGGGAATTTGTTAAAACCAGACCAACCTTACAAGAGATGATAAAGGAAGTCCTTTGAACAGAGAATAAAAAATAGCAAATAACAACTGACCATTAATATACAAGATGGCATAACCCAGAAACCACAGCTATGGACATATCCAAAGTAAAATGAGCTTACAAGATTGTACACAGGGAACCAGAGACATTAATTGGCAAGTGAAGACAACTACAAACAAAAAGAGGGAAAAGACTGTGTAGTGACAGAACTTCTAAATGGTGAGGAAGTTAAGAGAGTTGTAAGATAAAATGGACTGTTCTAATGTCAAGGAGAAAATTATAAATCATAGGGTAGCCTCAATGAAAAAATTATGAGACTTCATATCACAATAAAAGAGAGGGCAACTACAAATATTCAGCAAAAACTAAAACAACAGCATCAAAGGAAATTATAACAGGATTCACTAATATAATGAGCTCAGCACAGAAAATGATATGAAACAAAGAAATCAGAGACATCATGAAAAAACACCTAACAAAATGACAGAGACAAATTCATACTTGTCAATAATTATACTGAATATTAATAGACTTAATGTGCCCTTAAAGAGACAGAGACTTGCAGATTGGATAAGAAAACAAAACCCATCAACATGCTGCCTACAAGAGACACACCTTAGAGATAAAGACAAAAAACAGACTAAAAATCAAAGGTTGGAAAAAGATATATCAAGCAAATGGCAACTGTAAGAGAGCAAGATTGGCAATATTAATTTCTGATCAAATTGACTTTAAGACAAAAACTACCATACAAGACAAGGGAAGGACATTATATAATGATTAAAGCATCAATTGAACATGAAGATATAACCAAAATAAATATCAATGGACCCAATGAAAGAGCCCAAAAATATGTAAATCAGACTTTAAAAGAGTTAAAAATCCAAATAGATGACTCTACAGTCAAAGTGGGAGACTTTAATACACCACTTTCGTCGAAAGATAGAACAACTGGAAAGAAACTCAACAAAAATGCAGAAGAGCTAAACAATATCATCCAACAACTTGACCTTATAGACATATACAGAGCTCTTCACCCAACAGCAGCACAATATACATTCTTTTCTAGTGTACATGGAACATTTTCCATGACAGATCATATGTTAGGCCATAAAGTAAGTCTTAATAAATTTTAAAACATTGAAATACTGCAAGGCATCTTCTCATATCATAATGCTATCAAATTAGAAATCAACAATAGGAAGATCAACAGAAAAAGAGTAAACACATGGAAGCTGAACAACACCTTCAATGAGAAAGACTGGGCAAGAGAAGAAATCAAAAATGAAATTCAAAAATCCCTTGTGTAAAATAAGAATGAAACACAGCATACCAAAATCTTTGGGACACAGCAAAAGCAGTGATCAGAGGCCAATTTATAGCAATCAATGCATACATCAGAAAAGAAGAAAGAGCCTAAATTAACACTTTAAACAAACATCTCCAACAATTAGAAAAATAATAGCAAGAAAAGTCTACAGTCAGTAAAATAAAATTAAAAATCAAGATTCGAGCAGAAATCAATGAAACAGAAAAGAGAAGGGCAATAGAAAAAATCAACAAGACCAGAAGTGGGTTTTTTGAAATGATCAATAAAATTGACAAACCATTGGCAAATTTAACAAAGAAAAAAGGGAGAAAATACAAATAAAATGAATAAGAAAAGAAATGGGTGACATCAGAACAGAACCAAATGAAATAAAAAGGATAATATCAGGATACTATGAAGAACTATACTCCAACAAATCTGAAAATCTAGAAGAAATGGACAAATTTCTAGAAACACAACACTTACATTCAGTGACACAGACTGATGTGGAAAAGTTGAACAGGCTCATCAAAAAAGAAGAAATTGAAAAGGTCATCAAAAAATAACCAATCAAAAAAATGCCTGGCCCAGATAGTTTCACCAAATTCTACCAAAAATTCAGAAAAGAACTGATACCAATCCTACTCAAATTATTCCAAAACATAGAAAAGGATGGAATCTTCCCTAACTCATTTTATGAAGCAAGCATAACCTTGATACCAAAAACAGGCAAAGACATCACTCAAAGGGAAAACTACAGATCAATATTCCTCATGAATATAGATGCAAAAATCTTCAACAAAATCCTAGCCAATAGACTCCAACAACATATCAAGAAAATCATTCATTATGACCAAGTGAGGTTCATATCAGGTATGCAAGGATGATTCATTACATTAGAAAAGCAATCAACGTCATCCACCACATAAATAAAACAAAGGAGAAGAACCGCATGATCATATCAATTGATTCATAAAAGGCATTTGATAAAATCCAACACCCATTCCTGATCAAAACTCTCAGAAAAATAGGAATAGAAGGGACCATCTTCAACATAATAAACGCCATCTATGCAAATCCAACATACAACATCATTCTCAATGGAGAGAGACTGAAATCATTCCTCTTGAGAACAAGAACCAGACAAGGATGCCCAGTATTGCCACTTCTCTTCAACATTGTACTGGAAGTACTAGCCAGAGCCATAAAGCAAGAAAAGGACATCAAAGGCATCCCAATTGGTAAGAAAGAAATCAAACTATCCCTATTTGCTGATGATGTGATCCTGTACATAGAAAACCCAAGAGACTCAGTAAAAAATCTACTGGAACTAATTGAGAGATTTAGCATCATGGCAGAATAAAAGATCAACATCCAAAAATCAGTTGGATTTCTCTACACCAGCAAAAAGAATGCTGGAAAAGAAATAAGTAAATCAATACCATTTACAATAGCTACCAAAAATATAATATACTTGGGGATAAATCTTACCAGGGACACAAAAGACTTCTACAAAGAAAACTATAAAAAAAAAAAAAAATACTTCAAGAAACCATAAGAGATCTACATAAATGGAAGAACATCCCATTCTCATGGATAGTGAGATTGACCATTGTGAAAATGTCAATTCTATCCAAAGCAATCTACACATTCAATGCAATCCCAATCCAGATCTCATCAACATTCTTTAGGGGTATGGAAAAAGCAATCACTAACTTTATACGGAAAGGAAAGAGACCTTGGATAGGAAAGCACTATTGAAGAAGAAGAACAAAGTAGGAGGTCTCACACTGCCAGATCTGAAAACCTACTATACAGACAAAGTAGTCAAAACTGCCTGGTATTGGTTTAATGATAGATACATAGACCAATGGAATAGAACCGAGAACCCAGAAATAGATCCATCGACCTATGGTAACCCAATCTTTGACAAAGGGCCAAAATCCATTAAATGGGGAAGAGAATGTTTGTTTAATAAATGGTACTGGCAAAACTGCATATCCATTTGCAGAAAAATGAAACAGGATCTGTACCTCACATCATAGACAAAAAAAAACAACTCCAGATGGATCAAAGGCTTAACTGTGAAACCTAAAACTATAGAGTTTCTCAAGGAAAAACTAGGGAAAATTTTAGGGCCCCTAATATATGGTATATAGGAGCTCTTGTCCTATATGCCATATATTAGGTGAGCTCTGGTGGGAGCTCTGGTAGCGTAGTGGCTAAGGCACTTGACTGCTAACCAGAACACTGGTGGTTCAAATTCTCCAGCCACTCCTCGGAAGGAAGATGGGACAATCTACTTCCATAGTGATACTGCCTCGGAAACCCAAGGAGGGGTCGCTAAGAGTCAGGTCTGACTTGACGGCACATAACAACAACAATATATAGTATAAATAGATAGTCAAGCATAACTCAAATGCACAAACAGCAGAAGAGAAACCAGATGATTAGGATCTTCTAAAAATTAAATTTTTATGGGCTTCCAAAGACTTCTCCAAATCAGGCAAAAGAGAACCTACATATTGGGAAAAAAAAAAAAAAATTGGTAATGACAACAGACTTACCATTAGAATTTATAGAAAACTCCAACAACTCGATAACAAAAAGATAAACAATCCTATTAAAAAGTGGGCAGAAGACATGAATAGACACTTCACCAAGGAAGATATTCAAGTGGCCAACAAAAATATGAAGAAATGCTCACAATCATTAGGTATTGTTGTTTTTAGGTGCTGTCAGGTCGTTTCTGACTCATAGTGACCCATGCACAGCAGAACGAAACACTGCCCAATCCCACGCCAGCTCCATGGTCCCTGCTATACTTGAGCCCATCATCATAGCCACCATGTCAATCCATCTCCTTGAAGGCCTCCCCCTCTTTCATCGACCCTCTACCCTACCAAGCATCACATCCTTCTCCAGGGAATGGTCCCTTCTGACAACATGACCAAAATAGGTGAGATGAAGTCTGGCCATTCTAGCTTCCAAGGAGC
>NW_006922263.1:642625-645608 GCF_000298275.1 Orycteropus afer afer | reverse complement strand
TAATCCATACTGCAGACTGTATTCTTCAACCTTCATCAGTAAGTGACTCAAGCCATCCTCACTTTCAGCAAGCAAATTTTTTCATTTGTTTATCTCAGGTTGTTAATGGTTCTTCCTCCAATCCTGATGCCACATCTTTCTTCATATAGTTCAAATTTTTGGATTATTTGCTCAGCATATAGATTAAATAAGTGTGGGGAAAGGATACTAAAACATTGTTCCACCTCTTACTTTGGCAAGTAGCAACTGGGATCTTAAAAGCTTGGAAGCTGCCATCTATATGCAATAATGGGTCTCTCCTTATCCAGAGTAAAGAAGAATGAAGAAAACCAAAAATTAATGGAAACAATTAGAAGTAGTGACTGGTACACCATCCGATATATAGCCTATATGACTAGGACACCAGAAGAACTAGATGATGCCCAGCTACCACTGTCAACCATTTGGAAGGGGATCTATGTAGGAGATCCTGGATAGAGTGGGTGAACAATATGGAACAAAATTCAAAATAATTTTGAGAAAAAAAAGGGGGGGCAGTTTTGCTGTTCTGATAGAGCCTGGTGAGACCACTAAAACTATGGGCCAGCTGCCCTTCATGTCTAGTATTAAACCCATACCTGTGGCTTCCAGGCAAACAAAAGACAGCATATGAGTTGCACATTTACCTGAGGTAGATATACTCCTTTGAGAAAACAATCATGGGAGACAGAAGGGCTGCTTATGCACAGGGAGAGAGCTCAGGAGGCAGGAGTGCATAGAGCGATGGACACAGGGAAGAGGTAACTATTGAGAGGAAGTGGGAGTGGTGCTGCTGCATTGTGGTAAATTTTGGTCAATGTCATGAGACAAACCGTATGTGACTGCTGTATGGAAAATGAATTTGCTCTGTAAAATTTTCACCCAAATAACAATAAAAAAAAAGAAGAAAGAAAGAAAAAATAAATCTTCAACAAAATCCTAGGCAATTGAATCAAACAATAAGTAAAAAGAAAAATAATATATTCTAACCAAGTGGAATTTATACCAGAGATGAAAGGATGGTGCAACATCAGAAAAACTATCAATGTCATCCACCACATAAACAAAACAAAAGGACAACGTGATTATGCCAATCAATGCAGAAAAAGCATTAGATAAAATACAACACTTGTTTCTGTTCAGAACTCTCAGCAAAATAGGGATAAAAGGGTAATTCTTGAACATAATAAAGGACATATATGCAAAGACAACAGTCAACCTTATTATTAATGGAGAAAGACTCAAAGCATTCTCGTTATGAATAGGAAAAAGACAGAGATGCCATCTATCACCACTGATATTTAACATTGTACTTGAATTCCTAGCCAGGGCAATAAGGCAAGAAACAAAAACAAAGGACATCTAAATTGGCAAAGAGGAAGTAAAGCTTTCACTATCTGTGGATGATATGATCCTATACATAGAAAACCGAAGATACCCAGCAAAAAACTACTGGAATTAACAGAAAGTTTTAGCAAAGTGGAAAGACGAAGTTCAAGCCAATGAAGAGACCTCTAAAAAAGAAATAAGGGAAACAATACCATTTGTGAAAGCTACTAAAAAAGATAAAACATCTAGGAACAAATCTTAACAGAGACACAAAAGATCTATACAAATAAAACTATAAAACACTATTATGGTCCTCCAGAGCAAAGAAGAATGAAGAAAGCCAAAAAATCATGGAAAAAATTAGTCCTAGTGACTGGTTCACCATCTGATCTTCAGCCTATACTACTATGAGACCAGAACTAGATGGTACCTGGCTACCAATGTCAACCACTTGGAAGGGGATCTATGAAGGTGATCCCGGATAGAGGGGGAGGACAATGTGGAACAAAACTCAAAATCATTTGGAGAAAATAAAAGGGGGAGGGTACGAGGTTTGCTGGTCTGATAGAGTATGGTGGAACCACTGAGACTATGGTCCCTAGCTGCCCTTCAGGTCTGGAATTGAAACCACAATTGTGGCTTCCAACCAACAATAGACAGGTATATGAGATGAACATTCCCCTGAGGTAGATACAGTCCTTGGAGAGAACAATCATGGGAGAAAGAAGGGCTGCTTATGGACAGGGAGACAGCTCAGGGGGCAAGAGTGCATGGAGGGATGGATACATGGAAGAGGTATCTATAGGAAGGAAGTGGGAGGGGAGCTGTTGCATTGTGGTAAATTGTGGTCAATGTCATGAAACAAAGTGTATGTGAACTGCTGTATGGCAAGTGAATTTGCTCTGTAAATTTTCACCCAAGTCACAATTTAAAAAACAACAACAACAGTGTGGTATTCGTGCAATGATTGATAGATAGACCAATGGAACAGAATCAAAAACCCAGAAATAGACCCATTCATCTTTGGACAGCTGATCTTTGACAAAGGTCCCAAACCCATTAAGTGGGAAAGAAATAACCTCTTTAACAAATGGTGTTGGCAAAATTGGATATCTACCTGCAGAAAAATGAAACAAGACCCATACTTCACCTCATACGCAAAAACAAACTCAAATTGGATCAAAGACTTAAATGTAAAACCCAAAACTATAAAATTCATTAAAGACAAAATAGAGCAAATCTAGAAGTCCTAATTTATGGCATAAATAGACTATCAAATAGAAAGCAGAATGCATAAGAGGTAGAAGACAAGCTAGATGACTGAGATCTTTTAAAAATTAAATCCTTATGCATATCAAAAGACTTCATCAAAAGGGTAAAAAGAGAACCTACAATTTGGGAGAAAATTTTTGCCTATGATATATCTGACAAAGGATTTCTCTCCAAAATTTATAGAAAACTTCAACATCTCAACACCAAAAAGACAAAGAATCCAATTACTTTAAAAATGGGCAAGAGACATGAACAGACACTTCACTAAAGATGGTATGTTGATGACCAACAAACACATGAGGAATTGATCATGATCTTTAGTCATTGTTGTTGTTGTTGTTATTAAGTGCTGTCGAGTCGTTTC
>NW_006922263.1:635720-640770 GCF_000298275.1 Orycteropus afer afer | reverse complement strand
CAAGACCAGACAGTATTTCGTTCTGCTGTAGATAGGGTCCCTATGAGTGGGAACCAACTCGACGGCACCTAACAACAACAGCCAGTTTGAAATCTTCGTTTACACACCATTTATTTCATCATTTCTTCCTTTCGTTTTAACCACTCTCTATTCAAGATCAACTTTCAGAGTCTCTTCTGACATCCATTTTGCTCATTTCTTCCTTTCTTGTCTTTTTAATAAAAAGGAGTCCTAGTGGCATGGTCCCTAAGGCATTTGACTGCTAATCAGAAAGCTGGTGATTCAAACCCACCAGCCATACTCTGTGGAGGGAAGACAGAGCAATCTACTTCCATAAAGATTTACCACTTTGGAAACAAAAAGAGGATTGGTATGAGTCAGGATTGACTTGATAGCAGTGAGGTTTTTTTTTGGGGGGGGGTCTTTTTAATGACCTTTTGATTTCTTTATGTATAGTGTTCTTGATGTTATCCAACAATTTGTCTGGTCTTCAGTCATTCAATGTGTCAAATCTATTCTTCAGATGGTCTTGAGATTCAGGTGGAATATACTCAAGGTCGTATTTTGGATCTTGTGGACTTGTTTTAATTTTCTTCAGGTTCAATTTGAACTTGCATATGAGCAACTGATGGTCTTTTTCCCAGACCACTCCTGGCCTTGTTTCGATTGATAATACTGAGTTTCGCCATTGCCTCTTCACACAAATGTAGTCAAACTGATTCCTGTGTTTTCCATCTGATGAGGCTCATATGTAGAGTCACTGTTTATAGTGTTGAAAAAAGTTATTTGCAATGAATAAGTCATTGATATTGCAAATTTCTGTCATGAAATATCTGGAGTCATTTCTATCACCAAGGACGTATTTTCCAGATAGAGTTGATTCTTTGTTTCTAACTTTCACAATTTTAGATTTCAGTCTCACTGCCATCAAGTAAGACCCTACCCAAAGCCACCTCTCCTTGGGTTTCCAAGGTAGTATCACTATGGAAGTAGATTGCCCAACCTTCCTTCCAAGGAGTGGCTGGGGGGTTTGAACTGCCTGCCTTCTAGTTAGCAGTCAAATGCTTTAGACAGTGTGGTAGTTTCTAAAAATCTTAATTTCTTCTTCTTTGGATTTAGTGGTTGGTGCACAACTTTGAATAGTAGTAGTATTAACTGATCTTCCTTTTAGATGTATGATATCATCCTATGGCTGTTAGCACTGTACTTGAGCTTAGATCTTGAAATGTTCTTTTGGATGACGAATGTGATACCAGTCCTTTTCAATTTATCATTCCTGCCATAGTAGACCATATGATTTTCTGATTTAAACTTGCCAATACCAATCCATTTCAGCTAACTAATGTTTGGCATATTGATCTTTATGTGTTCAATTTTATTTCTGATGCATTATGGTTTTCTTAGATTTGTACTTTGTACATACCATATTACCATTATTAATGAATGTTTGCTGTTTCTTCTTGAGTCAGTCCTCATTAGCAAATGAAGATCTTGAAAACTTTACTCCATCTGTGTCATTAAGATCCATTCTACTATGAGGAGGCAGCTTTGCCCGAATTGTGTGTTATGTGTCTTCCAACATGAGGGTTTCATCTTTTGGCACTATATCAGACAACGTTTCACTGCTGTTCAAAAAGTTTTCCTGTAATACATCGGACAGTGTTTCACAGTTCTTCGGAAGGTTTTCAGTGACTAGTGTTTTTCAGAAGGTGATGGGTCTGTCCTTCTTTCCAGTCTGTCTTTGGCTAGAAGCTGTGCTGAAAACTTTTGTTCACTAAGGTGGACCCTGCTAATATTTGAAATACTGGTGACATATTATATAAAATAGTATATGATATACATGTATGTATATCATATACACATAGACAACACATATATAGATATATTACTATTTTCTGGTGGAACAGTGAGTGATAGAGTCAGTAAGTTATAGCAATGATTAATAATAGAGCAGTAGATAACATAACATTAGTTACAACACTAATTAAACTTTAGTGATTGGGGTGGTATAAATTAAGAACTACTGTTCATGACAATATTCCCTTAAGAGTCTCAAATCACATAGAGATAAAATGTAGATTCATGCAATCATGTTCTTCTAAGAACTTACATCTTGTTTATATAAAAAATTCCTAAAAATCAATATTAAAAATACAGACAGCCCAGTAGAATAATGGACAAAATAGCTGAATCAATTTTGCACAAAGATAAATATGGACTAACGTAAAAACAAATCCACCCTTACATAATCAGGGATGCTATTTGAAAGATTAATGTGGTAGGAACAACACTCTGGCCTAAGTATCTGCAACATTTCAAAATCAATTAGAAATATTATATATATATATATAGTTGTAAGCAACACTAGGAGAAACTTTGTGGGGAGGGTAGAAACCAGCAGGTGAACAGACAACATGATTGGGAAGGATAAACAAGAAATGTTTCTCTCTGTGATTGGCAAGTTCTTGGAATGTGCTCGTAAGTGGAAATGTTCTCTACCTCCACGGTTACTTTAGGTTGAGAGTAGGCCAAGGTTCAGGGTCATAAGGAGAGGACAGAAGCCTGACTAAAATTCCGTCAAGTCAAGTCAACTGGTAATTGTTAGCACATGGACAGTGGTTAATACATCTAGAAAAGAGAATTATTATTTCTCCATGAAATACAAGTAATTACATAATGAAAAACAATGCACTTAATGAAAGGAAAGTAATGAAATGAAAAAAAAAAAATCAGGTAATACTAAGTGCTTTCAAGGATGATGAACAAACAAATCTATTACATACTGCTGGTGGAAACTTTCTTACAAAGTGTTTGCTACTATCTACATGCTTTATCATCCATCAATTCCATTTGTAGGGCATATTCAAAAAGTAATGCAAATCTTATTTACAAAACCATATATATGTGAGTTTTCATTGTAGCATTATTTTTAATAGCCCAGTCTGAAAAAAATGCCAGTAAACAATACAATAGATAAATAAATCGTGATACATTTGAGAAATGCAATGTTAAAAAAAATTGAAAATAAACCATTTACAAATATAAAAAATATGGGTAAATCTCACAAGCCTAACATAGAGCAAAATATACAAAATACTAATAAATATAAAATTTGTATTAAGTTCAAAAATAGGCAAAATGAATATTTGGTTTTAAAATTCAACATTGTAGTGATGTGAAGATTAAAGGCGAGCTTAAGGGAATTTATTTATTATAATGTTGTTGTTGTTGTTATGTGTCGTTGAGTCGGACCCAACTCATAGCAACCCCTCCTTGGGTTTCCAAGGCAGTGTCACTATGGAAGTATATTGCCCCATCTTCCTTCCAAGGAGTGGCTGGTGGGTTTGAACAACCAGGCTTCTGGTTAGCAGTCAAGTGCCTTAAGCACTATGGTACCAGAGCTCCCATGCATTATAATAATATTTTTAAATTGGTAAATCAACAGTTTGTTAACATTCAATATATTTACAATATGTGCATCATTTTCTTACCTCTCATACAATTCTAACAGAAAATATCATGAATGGGATGGCTTTAACAAACAGGAGTTTATTCTCTTACAGTTTTGGAGGCTAGAAGTCTGAGTTCAAAGTGTCCGGCTCCAGGGGCTGGGTGAAATTCCCTTTACCTTGGATTTCAGCTTGCCTCTTGCTCCTGGCCCATTGAAGCTGGTTACTTACTTTTTCACTCCAGCAGCTGCTGGCTGCTGAGGCTGACAAACCCAAGGTTGACAAGTAAAAATACACAGTCCTGATATTACCAAACCACATGACAGGCCATTGACTCAAGTCCATTAAGAGTCCCAAGACTGACAGACTACATGGCAGGCTGCTGAAATAATGACCTGACTATATGCTGGACTAAAACATGCCAAAAGCTAACAACCTCCCTCAAAGTTGTCTCTTATATACCGACAGCAACCACATCCCTAAAGTAGCTATTCAGCTGCTCTGTGGAATCAGTGGATTTCACTATGGAGTTGATTACCTTTCTCACCATGGGGAAGAACTACATCCAGCTACCCAGCTGCTCAAACTAGGTCTACACAAGTTGACACATAACCTTAACTACCACAGTGTGCTTTTCTATATTTATAGTACGTATGAAATATCAGAATTGGAGGAAGACCCATTAATAACATGGGGTATTTGATGACTCAATGTTGCTTGCTGAAAGTAAAGAAGAATTGAAGCACTTACCAATGGATATCAATGACTACAACCTTCCCTATGGATTACAACCCATTAGGAAAAACAAACAAACAAACAAACAAACAAAAAAAAAATCTCACAGATAGACCAATAAGCAAAAGCATGAAAAAAAGATAAAAATGGAGAAAAAAATAGATGCTATCAAGGATTTCATATTATTTAGATACACAATCAATGTACAGGAGAGCGGTAGTCAAGAAATCAAACAATTTACTGCACTGAGCACATCTGACCTCTTTATATTGTTCAAAAGCAAAGACCTTAAGGATTCAGGTGCACGTTATCCAAGCCATGCTGTTTTCACATGCATATGAAAGCTGGGCAATGAATAAAGAAGACAATAAATAATTGATGCCTTTGAATTATGGTGTTGGTAAAGAATATTGAATATACCATGGATTGCCAGAATAGAGACACATGCCTTAAAAGAAGTATATGAATAATTTTGGTTTAGAAGCAAGGATGGTGAAACTGTATCTCATGTACTTTGGACATGTTATCAGGAAGGATAGACAAAGAAAGAGAAGAAGAAGACAGAAACCAGAGAAACACTTGTTTCTCTAGAGAACCGTCACTATGACAATAATTAATAGAAATCTTGGTACTGCAAAGTATCAGCAGTAGTAATGCAAACCTAATATATTGGAGTAGCAGTGTAAGTTTGCAATAAACTTTGATAAAAATGTTAGTAAAAATTGAAAGTGTCCTGAACAGAGATATTCACAACATATACATAAATAAAACTATTTTAGAATTTTGTTGTTGTTGTTGTTATGTGCCGTCAAGTCGGCCCCGACTCATAGCGACCCCTCCTTGGGTTTTCGAGGCAGTATCACTAC
>NW_006922263.1:629810-635595 GCF_000298275.1 Orycteropus afer afer | reverse complement strand
TTGTAGAATTACTTGTGACAGATTAAAGGACAGTGAGAAAAATCTAATTGAAACTGATTCTTATTGAAACACATAACACCATAAAGTTTACCAGAAGTGGTTCTTGCAGCCATATGGAAAATAATAAATGTGCCTAATGAACTTAGAAGCTTGGGCCCATGGCCGGAACAGATAAGAGGGAGAAAGCCCAGGCAGGACGATAAGGGAGACAAATGTGTTGGTCAGTTTGTCATACTGTGGTGGCTGGTGTGTTGCTGTGAGGCTGAAGGCTGTGCCATCAGTGTTTCAAATGCCAGCATGGTTGCTCATGGTGGATGGTTTTCAAGTGAGTTTCCAGACTGAGACAGACTCAGAAGGAAGAGGCCATCCACTTCTCAAAGAATTGGCCAGTGAAAACCTTATGAAAAGAAGTGAAACACAATCTGACATATTGATGAACAACATTATGAATAACCCTGAAAAATTGTCTGACTCAGTACCAGAAGATGAGCCCCTTAGGTTGGAAGGCACTCAAGATACCACTGGGAAAGAGCTGTCACATCAGAGTAGAGCCTATCTTAACGACATCGATAAAGTAGAGCTTTGGAGACCTTCATTTGCTAATGTGGCACAACTGAAAATGAGAAGAAGCAGCTGCAACGATCCTTTAATAATTGGAACATGGAATGTATGAAGTATTAATCTAGGAAAATTAGAAGTTGTCAAAAATGAAATGGAATACATAAAGACTGATATCCTAGGCACTGTTGTTATTGTTATGTGCTGTTGACTTGGCCCCGACTCATAGCATCTCCTATTTGGGTCTCTGAGGCATTATTGCTCTGGAAGTAGATTGCCCAACCTTCCTTCTGAGGAGTGGCTGGTAGGTTTGAACCTCCAGTCTCTGGTTAGTAGTCAAGTGCCTTAGGCTCTACACTACCACAGCTCCTGTCTTAGACATTAGTGAGGTGAAATGGACTGGTTTTGGCCATTTTGATTCAGACAACCATATGATTTGCTATACCAGGAACAGCAAATTGAAGAGGACTGGTGTGGCATTCATTGTCACAAAGGATGTTTCAATATCTACCCTGAAGTACAATGCTGTCAGTGTTAGAATAATACCTATACACCTATAAGGAGCTAGTTAATACTATTATTATTTCAATTTCCTCACCAGCCATCAAAACCAAAGATGAAATTGAAGTTTTTTTTTTTTTTTTTTTACCAACTCTGCAGTCTGAAATTGACCAAACATGCAATCAAGGTGTGCTGATTATCACTGATGACTGGAATGCAAAAGTTGAAAATAAAGAACAATCATCAGTGGTTGGAAAATTTGGCCTTGGAGGTAGAAATGATGCTAGAGATCACATGATAGAATTTTGGAAGACCAATGACTTATTTGTTGCAAATACCTTTATTCAACAACAAAAATGGCATCTATATGTACTACTTCACCACATGGAGTACACAGGAATCAGATTGATTGCATCTCAGATTGCATCTGTGGTAAGAGGCTATGGAGAAGCTCAATATTTTCGGCCAAAACAAGGTGAAGAGTTGAATGTGAAACAGATCATCAACTGCTCATATGCACATTCAAGTTGAAGTTGAAGACAATTACAGCAAGTCCACGAAAGACAAAATATGACCTTGAATATATCCCTCCTGAATTTAGAGACCATCTACTGAATAGATTTGATGCATTGTACAATGACCAGAAACCAGAGGAATTGTGTGATGACATCAAGAACATCATCCTGAAGAAAGCAAAAGGTCATTAAAAAAACAGGAAAGGAAGAAAAGATCAAAATCGATGTCAGAAGAGATTCTAAAAGTTGCCCTTGAACGAAGAGTGGATGAAGCAAATGGAAGAAATGACAAGATAAAAGAGCTGAATGGAAGATTTCAGAGGGCAGCCTGAGAAGACAAAGCTAATTATTATAATGAAATGTGCAAAGACTTGGAGTTGGAAAGCCAAAAGGGAGAACACTCTTGGCATTTCTGAAACTGAAAGAACTGAATACAAACTTCAAGCCCCAAGTTGCAATATTGAAAGATTGTATGAGCAATATATTGAATGATGCAGGAAACATCAAAAGAAGATGGAAGGGAGACACAGAGTCATTGTACCAAAAATAATTGGTTGACATTCACCCATTTCAGGAGGTGGCATATGATCAGTAACCAATGGTGCTGAAGGAAGAAGTTGAAGCTGCACTGAAGGACGTGGCAAAAACCAAGGGTCCAGGAATTAACGGCATATCCATTTAGATGTTTCAACAAATGAGTGCTGTGCTGAAGAAACTACCTCAGCTATGCCAGGAGAATTGGAAGACAGCTACCTGGCCAATTGACTGGAAGAGATTCATATTTGTAACCATTCCAAAAAAAGGTGATCCCACAGAAGGTGGAAATTATCAAACAATATCATTAATATAGCACACAAGTAAAATTTTACTGAAGATAATTCAAAAACTGTTGCAGGAGTATATTGACAGAGAACTTCCAGAGATGAAAGCTGGATTCAGAAGAGGGCATGGAATGAGGGATATCATTGCTGATGTCAGATGGATCTTTGCAGTAATAAAAAAAAAAAAAATACAAGAAAGATGTTTACTTGTGTTTTATTGACTGTGAAAAAAAAATTGATTTTTTGGATCATAACAAATTATGAATAACACTGAGATCGATGGGAATATCAGAACACTTGATTCTACACATGCGGAACCTGTACATAGACCAGAAAGCAGTCCTTCAAACAGAACAAGGAGACACTACATTGTTTAAAATCAAGAAGGGAGTGCATCAGGGTTTATCCTTTCACCATACTTATTCAACCTGTATGCTGAGCAAATAATCCGAGAAGCTGGATTATATGAAGAGGAACATGGTGTCAGGATTGGAGGAAAACTCATTAATAACCTGGGATATGCTGACAACACAAGTTTATTTGCTGAAAGTTAGGGTGACTTGAAGCATTTACTGATGAAGATTAAAGAATTAGAGTCTGCAGTATGGATTGAACCTCAATATAAAGAAAACAAAAATCCTTACTACTGGGCAGATAAGTAGCATCATGATAAAAAAGAGAAAAGATTGAAGTTGTCAAAGACTTCATACTACTTGGTTCTGCAATTAACACCAGTGGAAACAGCAGTCAAGATATCAACGATGTATTACATTGAGCAAATCTCTTGCAAAAGACTTCTTTCATGTGCTGAAGAGAAAAGATATCTCCTTGAAAATTAAGATGTGCTGACACAAGCCATGGTATTTACAGTCGCCTCATATGCATGTGAGAGCTGGGCACTGAATAAGGAAGACCAAAGAAGAGTTGATACTTTTGAGTTGTGGTATTGACGAAGAATGCTGCAAATACCCTGGACTGCTAAAAGAACTAACAAATCTGTCCTAGAAGAAGTGCAGCTAGAATGTTCCTTGGAAGCAAGAATGGCCAGACTTAGTTTCACCTAATTTGGTCCTGTTATAAGAAGGTACCATTCCCTGGAGAAGGATATCATGCTTGATAAAGTGGAGGGTCAACAAAAAACAGGAAGGCCTTCAACAAGATGGATTGACACGGTGGCTACCACGATGGGTTCAAGTATGTCAAGGATCATGGTGCTGGCACAGGACCAGGCATTGTTTTGTTCTGCTGTATCTAGGGTCACTATGAGTCAGAGATGTCTCAATGGCACCTAAAAACAACAACAATTAACTTGGTGAAATATCTAACAGTATTTCTTAGGAAATAAACTAGAAGATGACATGTGACACTTCTTGCTTCAAGCAATAAAATGTAAGAGGAGAATAATAAATTGATGAAAGGACTATTAAATAAAAATAGTAAAAGTCTATGATTATGAATATCCACAGCCTCTTCAAATGGCTTATGATGTTAAATTAAGAAATGAGCAAAATCAAATTCATGACCCTGAAGTAAAAATACAGTCTAAAAGTGAAACCAAAATTGTCACTATAAAACCTTACATTGAAATACAAAAAAGAAAAGGTGGTGGCTCAGACCTAAAATCAAACAAATAAAATTGATCAAGATTTTAAAAGTGCAAATCATAGGTCAACTCAGTGAAACAATTAAGTCATCTAAGAATGATGGGACCAAAAATCCACAGTGCAAGCCAACCATTCTTTAAAAGTTTCATTATTTCCTGGCATTCTGCTTTCTGTGTTTTATTTTCTCTTTAAAACATCCATAAGAAGTTCGCAAAATGTTCCTAACAAAACTATAACAGTTTCACACTTCATCAAATTGCTTGTAATTATTTGCAATTATAAGTAATGCCATAGACACCACAATTGACTTTCTTTTTAATAGTTAGAATTTTATTCATTGTTTAAATGTATGAGATGTGAATCAAAAATGGGATGGCTTGGTCATTAAATGTTATTAATATGTTGAAGCTTTTATTTAAAAAAAAAAAGTACCTTATTGCTATATATATAAGTCTGCATACAATTGATTAGTCAATTACTAAATTATTGGTAGTGCCTATAAGTATAAAATATGACTAATATTTTAAATACATTTTGAATGATCTTTTCAAAGTAGTTACCTAGTAGGTTATGTGCTTCTATTGATGACACTTGTTGTTGTTACTATGTGCCATCAAGTCAGACCCGACTCATAGCGACCGCTCCTTGGGTTTCAGAGGCAGTATGACTACGGCAGTAGATTGCCCCATCTTCCTTCCGAAGAGTGGGTGGTGGGTTTGAACCATCAGCCTTCTAGTTAGCAGTCAATTGCCTTAGGCATTATGCTACCAGAGGTCCTACTGATGACACTACTACTGTTAAGTATCATTGGAGTATTTCTTTTAAAACTATCTTTAGAGAAGGTAGATAATTCTTAGCAATGTTAAATAAATGTATAAATTTAATATTTATACATTAAAATTTGAGAATGGAATTGATATTTGGAAACATGCCAAATTTAGTTAGAAACAAGCCTAGGCTACCATGCTGGGTAATATAATTTTTGTTAAATGATTTTTTTTCTGTCCATAAAGACATATTTTTATATGTGTTGAAAATTTCTCTGAGCTAAATTCAAAATGAGAAGAAGGAGAAAAAGTGTTTAAACAAGAAAAAATTTATTACAAATGGTGTATTCTTCTATAATTAAGAGTGTAAAATTCAATATTCTTTGAATTTGTAAGCTTGGTGTACTTATAAAAGTAATCTGTGACATTATAATTCCATCTAAGAAATTTCACTAATTGTGTCTGTATGGCTTAATATAGTTAGTTTTCCCCAAAAAGCATTCAGCTTAGATGACATTAATGAGATCAGACATAATCTGCACCAGACTCAATGAAATGAAAAATTAGTTTAGCTTGATTTAACACAATTGGACAAAAGACCAAAATAAATCCTTTTTTGGACTAATTCAGTTTCTCTGTTCTGTCCTCTTCAGACTTAGTACACTTGTAATTTGTTCCAACAATGAAGTTTTTAATTATCATTGTGTTGTATGCATCCCTGCAGGCATTTACTTGTTATGACTTTTGCCATGTTGGTTAGCTTTCTGTAACTCAGAATTCTCATATGTGAAACAGGTCTCAGTCAAAATTCTGGAGTTGGGCAATCTACTTCCATAGTGATATCACCTTGGAAACCCAAGGAGGGATCTCTATGAGTCAGGTCCGACTCTACAGCAAACAACAACAACAACAACAACAACAACAACAGTGTCCTTCTACCTGGCTGTACTCTAATCTATAATATATTCAACTCATAAGGTTACTCACCAGCCACTCCTCAGAAGGAAGGTTGGGCAATC
>NW_006922263.1:616068-629710 GCF_000298275.1 Orycteropus afer afer | reverse complement strand
TTTTTATTTTTATTTTTATTTTTAGGCGCTGATGAGTTGGTTTCCACTCATAGCCACTGTGGTGGTGAAAGTTGTGTGTCAGCTTGGCTGGGGCTGGTTTTGAGTGGCTGGGCAGCTGGGGGTAGTTATCACCCATGATGAGACTGATAATCACCTCCATGATCGAATCTACTGTGAGCAGCTGAGTAGCTGCCTTAGGGATGTGATCTGCTTACAGTATATAAAAATAAACATTGAGAAAAGTCTTCAGCTTCTTGACACATTTGGATCCTGCATTTGGCCAATTCATCAGTGAGTGGCCTGCCATATTGCCTGCTGAGCTTGGGACTGTTTCCAGACTTTAACTATTGGAGAGCTCTGGTAGCGTAGTGCCAAAGGTACTTGACTGCTAACCAGAAGGCAGGCAGCTCAAACCCACCAGCCACTCCTCAGAAGGAAGGTTGGGTAATCTACTTCTATAGAAGTAGAAATCCTCTGAAATCCAAGGAGGGGTCACTATAAGTCGGGTCCAACTTGATGGCACATAACAACAACAACAACAAAAGTGGCCTGCAGGATTGTTTGATAATCTTGGGACTGTGCCATTATACTTAGATTTTTCAGGATCAGCTGCTTGAGTTTAGAGGTATTTCCAGTTTCAGTGGGCCAGGAGCAAGGGGCAGAATTGTAAACTAAGGTTGAGGGACCTATATCCAGGTCCTAGATCTGACACTTGCACTTGGACTTATAGCCTCCTAAAGTGTAAGAGAATAAATTTGTTAAAGCCATCTCCACCTGTGGCATATCTGTTATCGAGGCACTGGACAAGCAAAACAAGAACCCGTATGAACAACAGAACCAAACGCTTCCAAAAACAGAACCAGGTCTTGCCCCATCCTCGCAATCTTTGCTATGTGTGAGCTCATCATTGTATTCACTGTGTCAATCCATCTCCTTGAGGGTCTTCCCCTTTTTTCGCTGACCCTCTACTTTAGCAAGCCGGTATCCTTCTCCAGTGACTAGACCCATCTGAGAACATCAACATGACCAAAGTACAAAGACTACGTCAGGCCATTCTTGCTTCTAAAAATCATTCAGCTCTACTTCCTCCAAAGCAGATTTGTTCATTCTTCTAGCAGTATGTGATATTTCCAATACTCTTTTGTCAATACCACAATTCAAATGCATCACATCTTCTGTCCACTTCCTTACTGCTTGACCAGCTTTCACATATATATGAGGCTACTACATATACCAAGGTTTGGGTCAGGAGCACCTTAGTCTTTAAAATGGTATATTTTCTCTTTAACACTCTAGAGAGATCTTTTGCAGCTGATTTGCCCCACACAATATGCAATATTTGGGAGAGAATATGTTATTTTATACCCCCTTCTTCTGGATATTGACAAAACTCACTGCCGTTGAGTTGATTTCAACTCATTGTGACCCCTCTTTGGATTTCCAAGGCAGTAGCTCTATGGAAGTAGATTGCCCAGTCTTCCTTCTGAAAAGTGGTTGGTGGGTTTGGACAGCCAGCCTTCTGGTTAGCAGTCAAATGCCTTAGGCACTAAGCCACCAGATATTGATATTAGTTACCATGTTGTGGTTGAACTTCTATAATGAATTTGCTGAATGTCTGAGACAAGTTAGTCATATAGAGGAGTCTTAAAAGTATTAAGTGCCCTGAATCTCTTCATATTTGTATATGGAGCTGAATTTTCTGAATTTTTATTCTTGTTTCATTTACAAGTTGTGTGATATTAGAAGGACTATTTAATCTCTACAGTCTGTTTCATTTCCTGTACATTGAGAAAAATAAAACCACATACACCGTGGTAATCATTTAAGAATACATGTTGTTGTTGTTATTTGCCATCAAGTCGGCCTCGACTCATAGCGACCCCTCCTTGGGTTTCCAAGGCAGTATCACTATGGAAGTACGATTGCCCAACCTTCCTTCCGAGGAGTGGCTGGTGGATTTGAACCGCCAGCCTTCTGGTTAGCAGTCAAGTGCCTTAGGCATTATGCTACCAGAGCTCCTTTAAGAATACATATGCTTACCTTATTGCTCAGTGTGTGGCATATTATAAACACTCAGCCTGTCATGAAGATTCATAACTTCTCTGTATATACTGCACTACTCACCTCCTGTTACCCTGCCATCTCTCTTTTGGGGAATGTGTGCAGTAACGAGAGAGGCACAAGAACAACAAGACGCCAGTTTTGCCAGTTCTCTCTCTGAGTTTTGTCATAGGGCAGACGTTGTTTTAAGATGCTTTTCTTGGAATTTTGATAATAAAGAACTGGATGTGAAAAAATTAGAAGAAAAAGTAATTGGAGGAACAGAACACAGTATGGACCACCACAGAGAAACTTCTATTTTTTCCTGTAGGTGAGCAACATATAATCATTGCACCAACTACTATTTCCGCCTTTTCTCCTTCTTCTAAATTCCCCCCCCCTTTTTTTGACCTTTTAAAACTGTTAGGGTCATTTTGTGTACCATGCAATTGTGAACCCTGCCGTATTAAATTAGTTTTATTTATCATATACAGATAGCCCTCCATGTCTGTGGGTTCTTCATCCATGGATTCAACCAACTGCGATTGAAAGTATTTGGGAAAAGAAATTAAGTGCTCAAAGCAACACTTCGAAGGCTAAAAGGGAGAATAAAATGATATTTTCATAGCATTTACATAGTATGAGGTATGATAAGTAATCTTGAGATAATTTAAAGTTTATGGGAGGTCTATGTATTATTTAAATATGACACCATTTTATATATGGGACTTGAACTTTCTGTGGATTTTTGTACCCACAAGGGCTTAGAACTAATCCACCACAGATACCAAGTGATGAATGTATCTGTCATGATCTTTCTTATGAGTAAAATGTATGAGTTGGTAGAAAATTCAAAATATAAAATTCCGTGCAGCTCATTTTGTCCACACCTTATCCTTTGCCTTTTCTCAATCTCTTTACATCTTCCCTTTCTCTTTTTATCTTTCTAATGAAAATTTCCTCAATATATAAGTTGTTACTCCTTTTTATATTCTCTGTCATATATTCTTCTTTGGTGCTTACTTACAGCATCTGCTCTGCCAGGAGATAGTCTTTAAATATTTATATTTTTAACATTGGTTAAAAATATCTCCTTCAGCAGTAATTACTGAATGTCTGCATTTGTGCATTTAGTAGATACTTAATTTAAGCATTAATCAAATAGATTGTATTCTCACAAATATTTTCTTTTCAATATATTCTTGATCTTGATCAGTCTGTGCTCCAACAGTGACCCAGAGAAGAATGTTTAGATATATTTCCCTCAAATCTCCAGAGCCAATTACTTACAAATTCTTGTCAGGCAATTTGACATTTTTTATTTTTTTTAATTTCCATCTTCCCTTTGAAATAATATTGCCTTAATTGGGAGGTAATCATTTCCTTTCTGAATTATTGGATATGATTCTTTACTAATCTCTCTGCCTCCAATGTCTACTCACTCCAAATACATGAATTATAAACTTGGCCACTAGCAGAGTGTAATGAAGGAAAAGGAAGAAAACTTTGATTTCTTTCTATTTTTTGCAAATGCATTAGTGACTCCTCTGCATGTATTAGAGCTCACATATGACAGTGATGAAACATGTGCTTTTGTAAAGTTTATACCTGGAAAAATTATGTTGATTTCTATATAGTGACAAATACCTGCGGGATTCATGGTTCTTTTCCATTACCAGATAGTTTGAGAAGCCTTTCTTTCACACTGCTTCTCCTATTTCTCTCATTCTCCACAATCCCCGTAGTCTTTCTCTCTTGAAGTTTCAAAAAGAAAAATCATATATCTCTTCCTTTATTAAATAAATAGATAAACAAACAGACAAATAAATGAAAAAAAAAAAAAACCCACTGCTATCGAGTTGATTCGACTCATAGCGACCCCTCCTCAGGTTTTCTAGGCATTGTCTCTATGGAAGTAGACTACCCAATCTAGACCCCTGTAATATTCTCTTACTGATTGAGGATAAACATCTTAGCCACTGCACCTGCAGCAAATGTCCCTAAGAAATATCAAGTATAAATTCCTGAAAACTGACCTAACTTGCACATTCAAAACAGAAAACTAGAATAAAAACTGCATACAACAGAGGAAGGAAGACAAGAATAAATAATGAAACAAATATCCCCATCATTTATCTGTCTCCCTTTCCAAAATAAACATAAACAACCAATGAAACAAAAAAACACTTTGTCTCAATGAAAAACTGTTCTGAAATCTAACAAACCAATGGTAGTCTGTTGCTCCTGAAATTTGCTTTGTGAGAGTGCTAATCAGTTTCAGAGTTCTGGTGACCTAGTGTTCAAACATCTGGCTGGAAACCAAAACATGGGTGCTTTGAACCTACCAGCCATTCTGCAGAAGAAAGATGAGGCACTTTATTTACATAACGATTTACAACCTTGAAAACCATATGAGGCAGTTCTACTCTGTCCTAAAGGGTGGCCATGAGTCAGAATTGACTCAGTGACACTGGATTTTTTAATCAATTTCAATTAGAATATAAAAATACCAATGAACTTGTTTCTAAAGGTCAATCACTTATAACCTCATTCATATAACCACCCTTCTAGGGTTGACATAAATCTGTTTCTAACTCTGAAATTTCACCAGTCCCCAAAGTCCATACTTTGAAAAGAAACACAACACAAAACCAATATAAGATTTTAGTTTAATTTTGAGAGAATTGTTGTTGTTGTTGTTATGTGCCGTCAAGTATGACTTTATAATACAATTCTTGGTATTTTGTTATATTATTGTAATTCTTGATAACCTCAGAAACCATTGAGTTCAAGAGAAACAGTGTGCATGTGTTTATACTATATATTGGTGGGTGGTCTCATATTTGGACAGAATTCAGCACTTGCATAGACAAATCATTTAATAAAGGACAAAGTTTTACACCTTGCAATTCCTATCCATGAGAAATAAATATAACACTTGGAATACTCATTAGTAATTTGAGGCAATGTATAACTTAGAAATACTGTTCTGATACTATAATCCAATTCTTTGGAAATTAACTTGTTTTGAAGTTTGACTGATGCTTCTGTGGGCATTGAATGTCATGGTAGTTAAGGTTATATGTCAACTTGATGTGGCCTGGTTTTGAATGGCTGGGCAGGTGGATGTAGTGATTCCTCATAATGAGACTGGTGATTAACTCCATGGTGGCATCTGCTGTGAGAAGCTAATTAGCTGCCTTAGGGATGTGGTCTGCTTCCAGTATAAATAAAAGAAGCTTTGAGAAAGGACTCTGAGCTTTTTGATATGCTTGGGCCCTGTGTGTAAATGAGTCTTCATTTGGCAATTTGCTATGTTGCCTGGTAATCTTGTGACTGTTTCTGGACTTGAATTATTTGCCTGCCAAATTAATTTATAATCTCTGGACTCTGCTATTTTAATTGTCATCCTCAGCAGCAAGCAGCAGACTGAGTTAAGAGAAGCCTTCAGCTTCAGTGGGCTGGGAGCAAGAGGCAGAGCTGAAGCCCAAGGTCAAAAGGTTCTTACCCAGCCTCTGGAGCTAGCACTCTTAACTCAGACTTTTAGCTTCTGAAACATTAAGAGAATAAATCCTTATTTGTTACAACCATCGATTGATGGTATTTTTGTTACAGCAGCACAGAAGAACTGAAAAAAAAAAAATTGTGAATTCAAGTAAAATTAAATCCTTGACAACTTCAATATTTTCTCTTTTTATAATGAAGTTGCTTATTGGGCCAGTTGTGAGGATATTTCTTTTCTTTATTTTGAAGTGTAATCCATACTGAATGCTGTAGTCTTTGATCTTCATTAGTAAATGCTTCAAATCCTCCTTGCTTTCAGCAGGTAAGGTGGTGTCATCTACATATCACAGATAGTTGATCAGTCTTCCTCTAATCCTTTTTATCAGATTATTTGCTCAGCACACAGACTGAATAAGCATACAGTCTGAAGGCTGCAAACCTAGTTTGCACTGATTTAAACCTGCAGTATCATTTGTTCTGATCAAATGACTTCCTCTTGATCTATGTATAGATTTTGTATCAACACAATTAGCTGTTCTAGAACTCCTATCCTTCCAAATATCATTCACAATTTTCTATGATTCACAAAGCTGAATGTCTTTAAATATTCAATAGAAATCAGACAAACATTCCGCTGGTATACTCTACTTCCAATAAAATCCATCTGACATCAACAATGTTTCTATAGCTTGTGTTCAGGATGTAATTGATAATCTAACTCTTTCCTTTTCACTCTGACTACGGTTTTCTCACACTCAACTCTGTGACTGTGTCTGGATGAATTGCTTGTCTTTTGCTATAACTTGGTTTTCTCCATTGAGGATATAGCTGGTTTAACTTTTGAGGATATAATTGCTGTCATTTCACATTGATTAGTGCTTAACATTGTTCAACTATTATTTCAGGAGGTGATACATCATCAGAACGAAAGGTAATGAAGGAAGAGGTCAAAGCTGCACTGAAGGAATTGGTGAAAAACAAGCCTCCAGCTGCACTGAAGGAATTGGATGTAATACTCACTGAGATGTTTCAGCAAAAAAATGTCACACTGTAGGCATTTACTCATCTGTGCCAAGATATTGGAAGAGAGGTACCAGGCCAACTGACTGGAAAAGATGTATATTTTTGCCCAATCCAAAGAAAAGTCTTCTAACAGAATGTAGAAATTAATAAACAATATCATTAATATCACAAGCAAATAAAATACTGTCATAGGTAATTCAAAAACAGTTGTGGTAATATATTGCTGGGAAGTTTCCAGAAATGCAACCTGGATTGAGAAGAGGATGTGGAATGAGAGATATCATTGCTGATCTCAGATGGATCTTGGTTGAAAGCGAAGTATATCAGAAAGATGTTTGCTTGTGTTTTATCAACTATGCAAATACATTTGATTGTGTGAGTCATAACAAATTATGGATAACATTGCAAAGAATGGGAATTTCAGAGTACTTAATTGTGCTCATGAGGAACCTGTGCTTAGACCGGAGGCTGTCTTTTGAAAAGAATAAGGGGAAAATGCATAGTTTAAAATCAAGAAGGGATGATACAATACAAGATTATACCCTTTCACCATATTTATTCAATTTGTATATAGAGAAAATAATCCAAGAAGCTGGACTATATGAAGAAGAATGCAGCATCAGGATTGGAGGAAGACTCATTAACAACCCTCTGTATGCAGATGGGCAGAGTGGTGGCATAGTGCCTAAGGCATTTGACTGCTAACCAGAAGGCTGGTGGTTCAAACAAGCCATTCCTCAAAAGGGAAATTGGACAATTTACTTCTATAGAAATACCACCTTGGAAACCCAAGGAAGGATTGTTATGATTGCTATGAGTAGAAGAGAGTCAACTGCAGTGAGGTTTTTATTTATTTATCTATTTATTTATTTACTTATTATTCAGATGACACATCTTTGCTTGTTGAATGAAGATAACTTGAAGAACTTGCTGGTGAGGATTAAAGACTAATTGATAGTGTGGATTATACTTCAAGATAAAGAAAATGAAAATTCTTACAACTGGATCAATAAGCAGCATCATGATATGTGGAAAAAATATATCAAAGTTGTCAAAGATTTCACTTTACTTGAATCCACAATCAACACCCATGAAAGCAGTAGTCAGGAAATCACATGTCCTATTGCACTGGCATTTCTGCTGCAAAAGACTTTGTGAAAACATTGAAGAGCAAAGATCTCACTTGGAAGACTAAGCTGTGCCTAGCCCAAACCACGGTATTATCAATTGCCTGACATGCATGTGAAAACTGGACAGTAAATAAGGAAGACCAAGGAAGAGTTGATGCTTTTGAGTTGTGGTGTTGGCAAAGAATACTGAAAATACAATGATCTTACAGAAGAATGAACAGATCTGTCTTGGGAGAAGTGCAGCCTGAATGCTGCCTAAAAGAGGGAATGGACAGACTTCATCTCATCTACTTTGGTCATGTTGTCTGAAGGGACATTCCCTGGAGAAGGATGTCATGTTCAGTAAACTGGAATGTCAACAAAAAGGGGAAGACTCTCAATGACATGGATTGACACAGTGGCTGCAATGATGGGTGCAAGCATAGCAAGGGTAGTAAGGCTGGAGCAGGACGAGGCAGTGCTTTGTTTTGTTGTACATAGTGTCGCTCTGAGTTGGAGCAGACTCGACAGCACCTAACAACAGCAATAAATGCTTGAGAGCATAAAAAAAAAATGAATCAAACTTGTTGGCATCAAGCCACTTGCAATTCTTGGAGACCCCGTGTGTTGCAGAGTAGAACTGCTCTATCAGTTTGTCTTAGTGGAAGCACATCACTAAGATTTCCGTCTTCAGTATTGCTGGGTGGATTCCAAATGCCACCCTTTAGTTTAGTAGTCAATCACAAACTGTATCACTCAGGGTGCATAAGAAATATCACAAATAAATATATAGGTTTCAGAGTGTCCTTATATTATATTAAAAATTAACTTTAGATGCTTATATTAATTAGAGTCTGTTAATGAACATCTGGTCTTTTTGTTTGCTTCCTTGTCATTCACTAAAAAAAAAAAAAAAAAAAATCAAACTCACTGCCATCAATTCAAATCCAACTCATAATGACCCCTCCTTGTGTTTCTGAGGAGGTATCTCTAGGAAGTAGATTGTCCAATCTTCCATCTGAGGAGTGGCTGGTGGGTTTGAAACTCCAGCCCTCTGGTTAGCAGTCAAGTTGCTTAGGGACTACACACAAGAGCTCCTGGTCACTCACTAGCATGAGAAATTGAAAGTGACCAATGGTTAAGTGCATACATACTCAAGTTCAGTTTTACTCAGGGGAAGATATGTAATCTACATTGCTGATTATCAAGTCACAATTACAGGAAGTATACATTTTTCAATTGAACAATAGGATGGGTGATCATTTTTTATACCCCTAGACCCATATTTAAAGAAATTTTGTGGTGTAGTAGATAAGGTGTTTGGCTGCTAACAAAAAGGTCAGCAGTTCAAACTCATCAACCACTCAGTGGAAATAAAACAGACAATCTACTTCCATAAAGGTTGACAGCCTTGTAAACCCAGAGGGGGTCACTAAGTGTCAGAATCAACACAAAGGCAGTGAGTGAGACCTGTATTTAATAGATACTATTGTGATAAATCTGTATGTTGTCAATTGTTTTGACATCTTAGAGGAGAGAGAGACCCCTGTAGAGATTTGTACAGAAGCCTTAACTGAGTATTTTATGTTCAGTTAAAACATACTATTAGACTGGAGGTTTCTTGTGATATAGTATACAGCAAGACAAGTGCTGTTTTTGGTCATGTACCCATCCATGTTATTTTTGCCAAGTGCCATTGAGTCAGTTCCAACTCAAGCAACCTATGTACAACAGAATGAATATACCCATAAAAACACTTATTTTGAAATTAAAATAATTATTCAAATAATATATAACAAAGGGGATTCTAGCAGATTTAGTTGTGCCTAGAAAGAACCTGTACATAGATAAAGAGGAAGTCATTTGACTAAGAAAAGAGGACACTGCATGGTTTAAATGAGTTAAGGTGTGAATCAGAGTGATATCCTTTCACCATAGTTATTCATTCTGTATTCTGAGAAAATAATCCAAAAAGCTAGACTATCTAAAGAATATGACATAAGGACTGGAGGACAACTCATTAACAATCTATAATATGTGGATGACACAACTTTCCTTGCTGAAAGTGAGGATGACTTGAAGTACATACTGATAAATATCAAAGACTACAGCTTCAGTATGGATCATACCTCACTATAAAGAAAACCAAAATCTTTACAACTGGACTAGTAAGAAATATCATGATAAGCATAGAAAAAAATGGACACTGTCAAGAATTTCATATTCCTTGCATCCTCAATCAATGATCACAGAAACAGCAGTTAAGAAATCACACATATTGCACTTGGCAAGTCAGCTGAAAAAAAATCTTTAAAATGTTAAAAGCCCCATTCTCTAACCTCTGAGAATTGGACCCCATCTTGGAGTTTTCAACCTTGGTAAGCACTGGCCTGGGGCTGTGGTCCCTGCCCTGTTTGGATCTATTCTCTCCTGCTCTGCTTTCTGTGGTCTCTATCCTTTTGATTGGTATTCATTCTTCCTTCATGGAGAAAACATCCATTTTTTGATCCTCTAAAAGAGCTCTGGTGGCATAGTGCCTAAAGGCATTGGACTGCTAACCAGAAGGGTGGCAGTTCAAATCCACTAGCCACTCCTTGGAGGAAGGTTGGACAATCTACTTCCATAGTGATACTGCCTCAGAAACCCAACGAGCGGTCACTATGAATCAGATCTGACTCGACAGCAGTGGGTTGATCCACTAATGTGAGTGGGATGTACCATGGCAGAGAAAGATGAGTCATTGGGAGCTTATCAGTAACACAGGCCATTTGGGAAGACTGGGATGTAGGAAGGTGTGATGCAAGCCCCATTTGGCATGCTCCCTCTGGACAATTTCCTCTTCAGTATGTTTAACCTTCTAGTCATGGCTGACTTTCCTCCAAAGTTGGCAATTTTTTAACGTCTCAGTGCCTTTGCATGTGCTATTTGGCTGTCATCCTACTTTTTGCTGTTCAGCTTTTCCTGTCCTCATCTGTGTACTCATTTGGACATTGCTGTTTCAGCACTTAAAACACTAATAATGTAAACACTTCTATTTCCCTGATGATAGTCTGTGAGCCTCTTGGGCAGAATTCTGTCTTAGCTTCAATACAATTGGGGTTAATTAAATGTGCGCTGAATAAGAAAAAAAAAATGCTTAAAACAAAGATGTTACTTTGAGGACAAAGGTGGTCCTGACCAAGCCATGATGTTTTCATTCATCTCATATGCATGTGAAAGCTAAACAATGAATAAGGAAGATCAAAGAAGAATTGATGTCTTTGAATTATGGTATCGACAAAGAATATTAAATGTACCAAGAACTGCCAGAAGAATGAACAAATTCGTCTTGGAAGAAGTACAGCCAGAATCCTCCTTTGAAGCAAGGATGGCAATTTTCTTCTCAACTGCTTTGGATATGTTATCAGGAAGGACTAGTCCCTGGAGAAGAACACCATGCTTGGTAAAGTAGAGGTCCAGTAGAAAAAGAGAAAGACCCTCACTGCAGTAGAGTAACACATTGGTTGCAACACTGGGCTTAAACACAGCAACAGTGCTGAGGATGGAGCAGGACTAGACAGTGTTTCATTCTGTTGTACACGAGTTGCTATGAGTCGGAACAGACTCGGCAGCACCTAACAACAACAACAAACAGCAAAGATTATAATTTGTTCCATTCTATTTGTCATGGATCACAATAGCTGCATGCTGGTTCAAAAAAATAACTTTCAACTCCATGCAACCCAGACGTGTAAGGGAGTTAATAACTCACACAAAGAACCTTCCATTTACTGAGAATGAAAGCCTATGAGTAAGTGCTTCTTTATTTTTCTGTCCAGATTAATGGTACTGAAGAATATTTAACAGATGTACTAAGGTGGTCTCACACAGGCACACACACACACACAATTTGGGAGACACAAAAGGATTCAAATATAATATACCAAAATAAAATGCCTAGTCATTCAGAGTAAATAGTGAGAGATAAGTATATGTACAAATAGATCCTTCAATGCTTGAAAGTTAAAGTTATTATCTCATAAGTGGATAGAGACTCATTGGTAATTTTCTGAGTTTAGAAGTTGCATTTTGAAAGCTGTGATTTAGAGAAATTAAGCCCCCATTTAGGAAGGAATGATGCAGAAAATGATTTGTGTATGGTTGCCAGAAGAGAGGCTATTTCAGTAATCCAGGTGTAAGATGATGAGCTACACAACTTAGGTAGTGGGAGTAAGTATTTAAATGAAATGACACATTTAAAGACATTTTAAGGGTGGAATTGACAAGACTTGATTGCCTATTAGAAATAAATGCTGAAGGAAAGGGAAAAAATTAAAAATAACTCTACAAAAAGAAAGTTACTGCCCATAAATGATATGATTCCTGAAACCCATCTTTTTCATTTTCATAAAGCAGATGGTAATATTAAAAGAAATGGCTGCACTAAACTAAATAAAATGCAGGATTTGGAATTAACAAGCATATCAAGAAAATATATTAGTTGAAAGTGTATTTTAGGTTAGATGCTAGGCATCAGGCATTGTTATTGTTAGGCGTTAATGAGTTGGTTCCAACTCATAGTAACCCTGTGACAACAAAAGGGAACACTGGCCTTTCCGTACCATCCTCACTATCTTTACAATGCTTGAGCTCATTTTTGCAGCCCCTGTGTCAATTCTTCAAGTTAAGGGACTTCTCTTTTTGCACTGACCCTGTACCCTGCATAATACTTTTCTGTAAGGACTGTTCTCTTCTGACAACATGAGCAAATTACGAGAAATAAAGTCTGGCCCTTATCACTTATAAGGAGCATTCTGAGTGTACTTTTTCTAAGACAGATTTGTTTGTTCTTCTAACAGCCAAGAAAACATTTGATATTATTTACTACCACCATGATTCAAAATCATCAATTCTTCTGCGGTCATCCTTACTCATTGTCCAGCCCTCACATGAACATGGAAGCTATTGAAAGCATCATGGCTTGGGTAAGTCACACTTCAGTCTTCTAAGTGACATCTTTGCTCTTTAACACTTCAAAGAGATCTTTTGCAGTACATTTGTGCAATGCACTGAGTCATTTGATTTCTTCTCTGCTGCTTCTGTGGATATTGATTGTGTATCCAAGTAAAATGGAATCCTTGATAACTTCAGTCATTTCTCTATTTATCTTCATGTTCCTTATTGGTACATTTGTAAGGATTTTTAGAGTAGATCTAATAGTTGATGACAGCAAATAAAACAAACCAAAAATACCTAACCTTAGTGATATCTGTTCTACTGTGGGGAGAGACAGAAAGAGAAAGTAGGATAACTAATTGATTTTCATATGATTTGAGAAGATTATAAATGTTATGGAAAAAAATAAATAAATAGATCTTGTTGAGGAGAATCACAAGTGCTAGGAGCTAGCAACATTTTGAAGAGATTGATCCAGATAAGCCTCATTGAGAAGTTGATATTGGAGCCAAGCCTGGATGTGAGGCAGTGGGATATATGTGGAAAAACACTCAAGGCAAAAAAACAGCTCACCGGAACTTTCTGAGACAGGAGTTTCAAAAAGGAAACAAAAGCCAGCTTGAAGAATGTTCTAAAGGTACAATTTGGGAAATGAAAGTGTGTAACCTGGCCTTTTTTGATATGTCTCCATTAATTTTTGAGCATATCTTTCTTTCTGGTACACACACAGTCACAAATTGTTGGAGGCTTAATTTGTACGTTTTATTCTCCAACCTTGAAATCATCTTTTATCAAGGAATCTTTAGAAATGATTTACAGAAAGACAAAGGTTTAGTTCAATCATGGTTTTGTTATTGTGAGGAGCTTGCTTCTAGGCCTCTCAGAGGTCAGTACCATCTATGTCTGTCAATCTATAAGTTCAGAAGACATCTTCAGTTAGAACCCTCTGACATGGAGATACTTCCTGACTTTGCTATTATTTGCCTTTATGGAAATTCAATCGCACACGCAGTACCTGAATCTGTATATAT
>NW_006922263.1:613456-615968 GCF_000298275.1 Orycteropus afer afer | reverse complement strand
TGGCTTTCATGCTGCTGTGAGGCTAGAGGCTATGCCACCAGTATTTCAAATACCAACAGGGTCACCACAGTGGACAGGAGGGTAGGATTCAGTGAAGATTCCAGACTAAGATAGACTTAGAAGGAAGAAATCATCCACTTCTCAAAGAATTGGCCAGTGAAAACCTTATGCATAGAAGTGAAACACTGTCTGATACATTACTAGAACATTTTATGAATATTCCTAAAACATTGTCCAATATAGTGCCAGAAGTTGAGCCCTTCAGGCTAGAAGGCACTCAAAATAGGACTGGGGTAGAGCTGCTTCCTCAGTATAGAGCTGACCTTAATGATGTGGGTGGAGTAAACCTTTCAGGATCTCTGTTTATGTGGCATGACTAAAAATAAGAAGAAATAGTTGCAACTATCCATTAATAATTGGAACATGGAATGTATGAAATACAAATCTAGGAAAATTGGAAGTTGTCAAAAATGAAATGGAATGCATAAAGATCAATGTCATAGGCATTAGTGGCTAAAATGGACTGGTTTTGGACATTTCTAATCAGACAAACATATGATCTTCTATCCCAGGATTGATAAATTCAAGAGAAATGGCATGGCATTCATCATCACAAAGAATGTCTCAAGATCTATACTGAAGTAAAATGCTGCCAGTGATAAGATAATATCCATACACCTACAAGGAAGGACAGTTAATACTATTATTATTGAAATTTATGCAGTAATCACCAAAGGCAAAGATGAGGAAATTAAAGATTTTTACCAACTACTGCAGTCTGAAATTGACTGAAAATGCAATCATAATGTGTTGATTAGCACTGGCGATTAGAATGCAAAAGTTGGACAAAAATAAGAGTCATCAGTAGTTGGACAACATGGCCTTGGTGATCAAAATAATGCTGGCAATCACATGATAGAATTTTACAAGATCAATGACTTATTCATTGCAAATACCTTTTTCAGCAACATAAATGGTGGCTATACACATGGACTTTACCAAATGGAGTACACAGGTATCAGATTGACTATATCTGTGGAAAGAGGTGATATTGTTGTTGTTGGTATGTGTCGTCGGGTCAGACCTGACTCATAGTGACCCCTTCTTGGGTTTCTGTGGTGGTATCACTAGGGAAGTAGATAGCCAAACCTTGCTTCCAAGGAGTGGCTGCTGGGTTCAAACTGACAGCCTTCTGGTTATCAGTCAATGCTAGGCACTATGCTACCAGAGTCCTTGAAGAGGTGATGGAGAAGCTCAACATCTCCAAGCAAAACAAGGTCTGGAGCTGATTGTGGAACAGTCCATCAACTGTTCATATGCAAATTATAGTTGAAGCTGAAGACAATTAAAACAAGCCCACAAAAAAACAAAATATGACCTTGATTACATCCCTCCTGCATTTCCAGACTATCTAAAGAATAGATTTGATACTTTAAACAACAATGAACAAAAAACAGAGGAATTATAGGATGTCATCAAGAATGTCATCCATGAAGAAAGCAAAAGATCATTGAAAAGACAGGAAAGGAAGAACATGCCAAAATGGAGGTCAGAAGAGACTCTGAAACTTCCCCTTGAACAGAGAGTGGTTAAAGCAAATGGAAGAATTGACAAGGTAAAAGAGCTGAACAGAAAATTTCAAAGAACATCTCAAGAAGATAAAGTAAATTATTATAATTAAATGTGCAAAGACCAGGAGGTAGAAAGCCAAAAAGACAGAACATACTCAGCATTTCTCATATTGAAAGAACTGAGAACAAAAGTCAAGCTTTTAGTTGCCAAATTGAAAGGTTCTGTGGGCAAAATATTAAATGATGCAGAAAACAAACAAACAAACAAAAAAGATGGAAAAAATACATAGAGTCATTGTACCAAAAATAATTTATCGATCTTCATCCATTTCAGGTGCTGGTATATGATCAAGAACTAATGGTATTGAGGGAAGAAGTTGAAGCTGCACTAATGGAATTGGCAAAGTATAAAGCTCTGGGAGCACTGGTAGCATGGTGGCTAAGGCACTTGACTGCTAACCAGAAGGCTGGTGGTTCAAACCCACAAGCCACTCCATGGAAGGAAGATGGGGCAGTCTACTTCTGTAAGGATACTGCCTGAGAAACCCAAGGAGGGTTCACTATGAGTCAGGTCCGACTCGATGGCATATAACAACAACAACAAACAAAGCTCCAGGAATTGACAGAATATCCACTGACATGTCTTAAAAAACATTCAGCGTTGGAGAAACTCACTCAACTATACCAAGAAATTTAGAAGACAGCTACCTGGCCAAATGACTGGAAAAGATCCATTTTTGTACCCATTGCAAAGAAAGGTGATCACACAGAATGTGGAAATTATGAAAAATATCATTAATATCACATTCAACAGCAGACTATATCTGTGGCAAGAGGCGGTGGAAAAGCTCAATATCTTCAGCCAAAAGCAGGCCAGGAGCTGATTGTGGAACAGATCATCAACTGCTCATATGCAAATTCCACTTGAAGTTAAAGACAAT
>NW_006922263.1:609850-611431 GCF_000298275.1 Orycteropus afer afer | reverse complement strand
ATGCTTGGTAGGGTGGAGGGTCAACAAAAGAGGGGGAGGCCTTCAACGAGAGGAATTGACAAGGTGGCTGCAATGATGGGCTCAGGTATAGCAGGGATTGTGGGGCTGGTGCAGGATTGGGCAGTGTTTCGTTCTGCTGTGCATGGGGTCGCTATGAGTCAGAAACAACTCGACGGCACTTAACAACAACAACAACATTTTACTGAAGATAATTCAAAGATGGTTGCAGCAATATACTGACAGAGAACTTCCAAAAATATAAGCTGGATTCAGAAGATTATGAGGAATGAGAGATGTCATTGTTGATGCCAGATGTATATTGCCTGAAAGCAAAGAATACCAAAAAAAAAAAAATACTTGTATTTTATTGACTATGCAAAGGCATTTGATTGTGTGGATCATAACAAATTATGGGTAACATTGAGAAGAATAGGAATTCCATAACACTTAATTTTGCTCATGAAGAACCTATACATAGAACAGAAGGCTGTCATTCAAACAGAACAAGGAAATAATGCATGAGGTAAAATCAGGAAGGGAAAGAGTAAAGGTTGTATATTTTCATGGTACTTATACAATACATATGCTGAGCAAATAATCTGAATATCTGGACTCTGTGAAGAAAAGCCTGGCAACAGAATTAGAGAAAGACTTATTAACAACCTGTTACATGCAGTTAACAAAACTTGGCTTGCTGAAAATGAGGATGACTTGAAACACTGATGAAGATTGAAGACTACAGTCTGCAGTATGTATTACACTTCAGTATAAAGAAAATTAAAATCCTTACAACAGGACAAATAAGCAGCGTCATGATAAATGGACAAAAAGTTGAAGTTACTTGGTTGTTCAATCAACACCAATGGAAGTAGCAGTCATGGTATCAGATGTCATATAGCATTGGGCAAATCTGCTTCAAAGGACCTCTTTCAAGTGCTGAAGAGCAAAGATGTGTCCTTAAAGACTAAGGTGTGCTTGATAGAAGCCGTGGCATTTTCAACTGCCTCATACGCATGTGAGACCTGGACAAGGAAAAAGGAAGACCAAAGAAAAGATGATGCTTTTGAGTTGTGGGGTTGGCAAAGAATTCTGAAGGTACCATGGACTGCTAAAAGAACTAATAAATCTGTCCTGGAAGAAGTGTACATGGAATGCTCCTTGGAAGTGAGAATGGCCAGACTTTGTCTCATCTACTTTGGTCATGTTTTAAGAAGGGACCATTCCCTGGAGAAGGATGTCATGCCTGGCAAAGTGGAGAGACAACAAAGAAGAGGAAGACCCTCAATGAGATGGATTGACACACTGGGTGCAATCAATAATGGGTCCAAGTATAGCAAAGATTGTGGGGCTGATACAGCACTGGGCAGTGTTTGGTTCTGTTGTACTCTGGGTCGCTATGAGTCAAAGCTGACCCGATGGCACCTAACAACAACTACAATGCTAAACATCAAGAAGAAATGGATAACTTGCCCATCTTAAGACACTTAGCACACCTGTTACAGACATCACAGATTAACTAGGCGAAAAGAAGTGAATAACACAATTAATAAGCTTGATCTAATAGAATATGGAATAGAAAGA
>NW_006922263.1:598094-609510 GCF_000298275.1 Orycteropus afer afer | reverse complement strand
GTCGGACTCGACGGCACATAACAACAACAACAACAAATACACAATTTCATCTGACAATATGTAAGCATAATATTTAAATATCTTCACCAAGATTACTAACAATAACAAAACTATGTTCAATATTTCATTTAATGTCAAGTCCTCAGACTATATCTCACAGTGGAAATATTGCATACAAAGTTATATTAAATAATACTGCAATGTGGTTATTCTATGTGCATTTCATTTACAAACTTGAATTTATTTGGTTTATTCTGTTGGTTTTCTAACATCTGTCAATTAAAAACTATTTCAGATTTTCAATTCTTGGTGTGTCATATTTGATTAATGTTTTTCATCTTTGTCCATGATGGATTCCTTTTTTAAATAATCACAAAATTCAGCATGTTATGTCCTTATGTTTTTATTTTATTTTATTCTCCTGTAGTTTTGCCTTATTTTTCTATTTTAGATGTGGATTTATGATTTATTTTCTTTCATCCCTTGATCACTATTCTTAGAAGTTTGTTTTTTGTTAATTATGTCAGAAAGCTCAATTTTCATTTTTTTCATCACAAAATATATACATTTTTCATTAAGCTTTATTTATATATTTTTGATTTACATTATATTTCTTAATATTTATTATATATTGATTTGAGCATTTAGCTAAATATTGTATTTAATTTTCTTAAATAATCCATTGATGTTATAAACTTATCTCAAATAAAAGTTTTGGTTTCATTCCTTAAGTATTGCACATTTTTTTACTGTTTTTAAAATTTGTATTCAATTTTTCAATTTGAAGTATTATTTGTTGATGAAACAGTAACACTTCTCTCACTGATTCTTGCTCACATTATGAAAATATGAACACAAGCTTTCTGAAATGAAGGAAACAAAAATAAAAAGAATTGGAAAACTTTCTGAATGTTGAATTCTTAATGTGCTTGTTCTTTGTATATAAATAAATGCACTTTAAATAAATCAATCCTTTGATGTGCAGCTAATTTCTTAGAGAGGGAAGGCTTGTTATTTGTTACTTGAGATATTTTCACCTTAATAAAGTGATCAGAGCCAAAAGTTTTTGGACAGTTGTTACATTTTAGGAATCTTTTAAATGTGGTCTCATAGCATTTTTTTTTTTTTCTTCTGGTGACTGAAAAAAAAAAATCATGATTATTGAAAAAAATATAGAATTCCTATAGCACTGTGAATTATCATTAATTCCTGTATATGCTTCAGTTTCTCATTAGTCAAATCATATATAATCTATAATTATATTACAGTTCTAAAATGATTTCATTTGTGAAAATAAGAAATTTACAGGTTTAAAAGTGAAAATTATTTGACGATCACAGTGCGACCTTAACTGAGATGTATTTATTGGGATAAAACATAGAACAGCCTTTTTGGCAGCCCAGAAATCATTGGTTTTGTTATCTCTGAATCCTCTTCTTAGTTTACCATTTCTCTTACTATCTTCTCTGAGGAATGCCTGGTTGGTAAAATGGTTAAGCTCTCAACTACTAGCCAAAAGATTGCTGGTTCAAACCCAACAAGAAGTGTAGTAGAAGACAGTCCTCGCAATTTGCTTCTGAATGGCCACAGCACCGTAAACCCTAGGGAGCAGTTCTCCTCTGAACACATAGGAATGTCCTGAGTTAGAATGAGTTCTACGTCAAGTAACCAGAGCAACTATCCTCTCTAGGACTAACTTCCAGCCTTTCTTTCTTTTCTTCATCTATTTTTTTTAAGAGTTTTTCTGTAGATTACTACTTTGCAGACTATTTTATCTTGTTTTATTTAAAAACATTTCCCATTTATTTACATGATTTATGTTGTTCCTTTAAAGACAGATAAAATTATTTTTCTCCCCAAGAAAAGGAAGAAATTTATACATCACGCATTCCATGAATTACTATGGTATTTTGTTCTATGTGTTTCAATACAAAATTAATTCAAAGTAGAATGAAAGGTGAAGAGCACTGAACTGACTACTGAATAATAATGCCTCAATGGCCCAGGCTAATTCCAAGCCCAGCTTCAGACATGAAGGTAATGAAGCTCAAAGAACTCAAGAATAATTTTAATTTATTTGACTCTTGCATTTGAACGGGTGAGTAGATAATTTCTATGAATATTTTCTGGTGACATTTAAAGAATGAATTACTAATTGATTGTATAAAGTTTATAAATTATGCTGAAAATTAAATAGCTCATTTTCTTATCTAGTATTGTTAGGCATGATTCACTTTATCATTGTAGAGTTTTAACTCATTTATCAGGAAGAAAAGATACGCATAATAGTGTTGTTCAAATTATTACATTTACATATATATATTATCTAGAACAAACAGCCTAGGATCAACATAAAACCGACGGAGCACTCAGAGGCAATCATGAACCCTGTGCTCTGAGTCATATGGCAGAAATAGATCTTCCAATATCCAGAAGATCTAAAGATGTGATCTCTTACAGGAATGTCAAGATCATTCTAGGATGTGGCCAAAACATCTTGAAATATCTGGTCATGCCTTATTTTATCAAAGAGCAGAAGTGGGAAAATGGTACATTAGCTGAATAGATAACTGTGAAACTCTAATATTCTGCACCAAGAAAATACACTGCTATTTTCCAAATTTTCTACCATGTCTGACACCAGCTGTTTCCTCCCTGGTAATCTTTTAATGGTGAATTCAATGATTCATTGGAATGGTCATTGAGAACTCATGAAAATAATATAACTACAATAACAAGTTAATAATAGAGAAGGACATAAACAAAGAATATAAACAGAACCAAAGATATAACAAAGAAGATGTTCAGGAGGGATCTTAGCACAAGACCTCAAACTCTGAAAGGACACCCACTTATATCTCAAAGAAACAAATATGGTAGTTAAGATCGTATGTCAACTTGGCTGGGCCATGGTTTGGAGTGACTGGGCAGCTATGTATCATTATTCCCTGTAATGATCACCTCCATGGTGGAATGTGCTGTACGTTGCTAAGTAGTTGCCTTTGGGGTGTGGCCCACTTCCAGTATAAAAGGAGAGGCTTTGAGAAAGATCTGTAGGTTTTTGGCATATTTGGATCTGTGTTGCCTACTAATTTTAGGATTGTTCCTGGACTTGAACCAGTGGCCTTCTGTGTGCCTGATGATCTTGGGATTATGCCGTTTTACCTGTTGATCTTGGGTTTGTCAGCATCGACAGCCAGCAGCTGCATGAGTCAGAAAAACTTCTAGCTCCAGAGGCCCTGGAACTGGAGGTACAGCTGAAGCTCAAGTTGAGGGGCCTTCACCTAGAGTTAGCACTTTGAACTCATACGTCTAGCCTTCAAACTATAAGAGAATAATCCCTGTTTGTTACAGCCACCCGCTTGTTGTGTTTCTGTTATAGCAGCACTAGAAAACCAAGACAACCCATTCACTCATTATGGAAATCAATGTTCATTCTCACCCATCAGGAAGCTTTCAAACAGGAAACTCAATGACATCACTTGATGGTCATGGCTCTTGGACACTTCCCCCAACCAGGGTTCAGTTTTTACACTCTGCTACCACCATCTGGGTCTGGTTGTTATCTCTGTTTCCTCTGGTACTATCTCAGCCATTTTCCTTGTCACTCACCACCAAAGTCTCTTTTCATGGGCCAGCTCGCTCACAATTGTCATCTCTCTTGGTCTTCATCCCTTGATATAAATTACAGTTTTGTGTGTATCTGTCTAAGATGTTTTCAGCACAAGACCCAGGCTTCCTGGCTCTTGTCCATTAGGAAGGCCCCATAAATCTTTGAAAAATTGACTACTTACATAGGATCACTCTGTCAACTCAGGACATGACTTTTGTAAACCAATAAATTCCTTATGCAGATCATAAAGAGAAAGATCCTTTTGGGTGTATTTTCAAGACTCTTATGATGAATATAAACAAATCTATTCCTGCACACTACTTATGTGAATATTAAACAAATCAATCCCTAAAAGTCTCATACATAGGTGGTAAACTAACCAATCATCTATAAGATTACCACTTCACCAATCATCTTTGTTGTTATTGTTGTTATGTGCTGTCGAGTCGGACCCGACTCATAGTGACCCCTCCTTGGGTTTCCGAGGCAGTATCACTACGGAAGTAGATTGCCCCATCTTCCTTCCGAGGAGTGCCTGGTGGGTTTGAACCACCAGCCTTCTGCATCCTAAAATTTGAAACAGAGTCCAGTAATAGAATCATAGTCTTCAGGAATAATTCTTTAAACTTAGAAGTCTAAATTTCTTCTCCATCATGCATACTAAAAAAAAAAAAAAAATTACTGCCATTAAGTCTATTCCGACTCATACCAACCAAAGTTTCCAAGGCTGTAAATCTTTATGGAAGTAGATTGTCCCATATTCCTTCTGTGGAATAATTGGTGGGTTTGAGCCACTAGTCTTCTGGCTAGCAGCCAGATGCCTTGCACAGATATGTACAGATATGAGAAAATCTTTGAAGTTTTGCTGCAATATTGATTTATTATATTATATACTTTATTTTTTAACAATATCTGCATTTTAAAAAGTTGTTGTCTTCTTGATTAAAGATACTACTTTATGAATTTTGGAATATATATTGAAAATGATTGTGAAACAACGTAATTCAGAAAATTATTTGCATAAATTAATAAATATATAAATTTCATACCTTAGAGATCACATGAAGTTATTACTGTGAAAATTCTTCCAAGCAAATATTAACAAACATCAGTTTTACCAATTTTATATGCTATAGTGTTCAATTTGAGTTTTAAGCATTTTCTTATGAATCTTAGATCAGGTAGCTTCCCCACACATAGCACTTTCTCTCACACACATATATACAGGACAAACAAACAGCGGGATTGCACATGTAGTTACTTCATAAAGATCATTCCACACCATTTGATTAGATGTGTAGTAATTAAACTAAATATTTTAGTGTGTGAGGGAGAGCCACTTATATAATCAATTCTTATTTAGAAACACAATATATTTTAAATTGCCCTGATTACCTATTATCCTATTATTTAATATTTATTTGAATAACCAATTATTGCTTTGTACTCTTGAATTTATCCTGGCTATTTTTCAATATACTCTTCAATGTATCATATTTTTATTGGTGACAGGAGAAATATTTAAAAATACAAATCAAGATAGCAAACTGTTAAATAATATGTTTTACTCTCTAACATTAACAACAATTGCTCACTGGTGAAACGTTTCTTGAGGTAGCATATCATCAAGAAAAATGTTAGAGAAAGAAGAAGTATTCAAAAACGGCAAGGAGGCCACATGTTCTGACTTCTTCTAATCCCACAAGAGGAAGAGAGGATTACCAGCAGTAACCCAAGGACTATTCCTGCCAGGCCAGACATGCTGCCTCCCTCCAGCCCTTTCTCCAACCATTCCTCCCAAAGCACCCACCACCTCTCTCCTGGGTTCGATAATTCGCTGCAGTGGTCACACAGAGCTCACAGATTATGGGGTTTATTAGGGAAGCACCACAGGCTACAATTCAAGTTCAGGAAAAATGCTCAGTCTCTCTCCCAGCCCACCATCCCTCAGCCAACAGTCTCTCACAGTCTCTTTTCCAGCAGTGCTGGTCCCTCGGGGTCTCACTCAGCAATGCGTGTCTCTTGCTTCTCTTTCTCAGCAGCATGTGTCTCTTTTCGGAGGGTGTGTCTCTTTCAGCAGCACGTCTTCCTCAACCAGCAGTCAGAGAGAGAGTTCTGCCTCTAGGAGGCCTCCTTTGAGCCCAGCAGGGTGGTCAAACTATCCAATCATAGCATCAGAACTCTAAGCAATCTGAGAGAGAGTGGACACCTCCCAGAACATTGTTTTGTGCCAATCCCAACAGATGTACACCAGTTGGACAACTTCAACAATCAGGAGCTCCTCGGTTACTCATAGAAAATATCACGTTGGAGTTTACAAAGACTTATGAGTAGAAAAGTCACATTAAGTAATTTACTACACCGCAGGCCACCCCCTGGTTTTTCTAGCCATTATCCCTTTTATGCTTCAAAAATTCACATCCCAAAATATCCCCTTCACCATCAGTTTAAGAATAACCACAGCCATGAAAATGTGTAAGCCAGCCACTTCATACCTTTATCTCCCCCATTTTAAATAGCCAATTTCTAATTTGCCCATCCCTATCAAACTAGTACTCTGAGGAGACAAGCATGGTCCTTTCTCTCTGGAGAATCTTCTTTTCTGCTTGGAAACTTCAGGTATGTGGATCCATAAACAAGCAAAGTCCAGCCCAGCACAAGCCATCAAATTGCAGCAACTTAACACCAGCTGTGTCAATCATCTTCCTCTTTGTTTGTTTGGGTTCTGGTCAGCTCAGCCCTAACCAGCCCAGCTAGGTCATGGGTACCAGCTGCCAAGTCTGGGAGTCACACTCCACCCTTCACTTCAGACCAGCCAGCACCTTCTCTCACATCTTCAGTCCTCAGGGACAATTTCAATACCCGTAGGCTCACAATTCATTACACTTCAGACCAGCCAGCCCTTCCTCTCATCCCCAGCTTCTGGGCCTAGGTCAAAGAGAACCAAACTCAACCCATTTCTTCTTTGCTGCACTTCCCCCATTTCCATGCAGGTGGACCCAGGTGGTCACAAGTCTACTACTCACTACTCACTGGCTTCCTTTAACTTTCAGTCCTGGAAGGGGTTTCTCTCACTGACCATGACTTTCCCTTGTTGATGCACCCAAAACCAGTCAGCTTGCTTGAAATTCAACAAGCCAAACAGTCATTTTTTTCTCTTCAGGTCCTCTCTCCAAATGCATATCTTCCCTTCCCTCAGTAGTACTGGGTGGGGCACAGGTTTTCTATCTATGCTCCTAGTATGGGCTCTACACACAGGCTTAAAACAAAAGCCTGTGTTTCTGCTGGGCAAATTCTATTTTCCCTTTTTAACATATCCAGTCATGTATTGGCTGAAGGTGGACTTACATGCTCTCTGTTACCCACATACCCCATAATAATTTCTAATGTACAAGCAGGTAAGAGAATATTCAATAGCCATAGTACATTCAGATAAACACATAATCCTTAACACATAATCCTTTTAAAGACATTCCAGGTTCATCTCTTCACCTTGATTACTGTCCCATTCTATGTATATGGCCTTGGGCCTTTGGCTGGGTATAACCAAAAGCCTTAGCCTCTAGATCAATAACCTACTTTAAGAGGTAACACCAAAGAAAGTAACCATTTAAGAATCCAAAGTTTCACTTCCCAGGCCCCTTCTTTCTTTCTTTTGCAAAGTCTCATGCTTCTATGAGTCTGGAGCCACTGCAACGAATCCCACCGCTTCTGACACCAACTGCAAAACAGCAAGGAGGCCACAGGTTCTGACCTCCTCTAATCCCACAAGAGGAAGATAGGATTACCAGCAGTAACCCAAGGCCTATTCCTGCCAGGCCAGACATTTTGCCTCCCTTCAGCCCTTTCTCCAACCATTCCTTCCAAAGCACCCACCACCTCTCTCCTGGGTTCGATAATTTGCTGCAGTGGCCACACAGAGCTCATAGATTATGGGGTTTATTAGGAAAGCACCACAGAGTACAACTCAGGTTCAGGAAAAATGCTTAGTCTCTCTCCCAGCCCACCGTCCCTCAGCCAACAGTCTCTCACAGTCTCTCTCTCAGCAGTGCGTGTCCCTTGGTGTCTCACTCAGCAATGCATGTCACTTGTGTCTCTTTCCTAGCAGCATGTGTCTCTTTCCAGAGAGTGTGTCTCTTTCAGCAGCACGTCTTCCTCAACCAGCAGTCAGAGAGAGAGTTCTGCCTCTAGGAGGCCTCCTTTTGAGCCCGGCAGGGTGGTCAAACTAGCCAATCATAGCATCAGAACTCTAAGCATCTGAGAGAGAGTGGGCACCTCCCAGAACATTGTTTTGTGCCACTCCTGACAGAAATACTCCAGGTGGACAACTTCAGCAATCAGGAGCTCCTCAGTTGCTCATAGAAAATCCCACCTTGGAGTTTACAGACTTTTGGGTAGAAAAGCCACATTAAGTAATTTAAAGTATAAGCTGCATTTAATTCATTAATGAAAATCAAGGCTCCAGGAACTAAAAATGCCAATTGATGCAGTGTTGGGAGGAGTCAATCAACTATGCTGAAATTTGAATATCATCTACTTGGCCCACCAAATACAAGGGATCTATATTTTTGTTCATTTCAAAGAAAGGTGATCGAATAGATTGCAGTAATATCATTAATAACATATCCAAGGTAAATGTTGCTGAAGATAAATCAAAAATGGCTACATACATAGATATTGGACCTTCAGAAATTGAAGCTGGATACAGAAAAGGATGTGAAATCATTGATGACATCAGATAGATCCTGGCTCAAAGCAGAGTCTACTCAAAAAGACATTTACCTGTGCTTTATTGACTATGAAAGGCATTTGACAGTGTAGATCATAAAAAAAATTTGTATAACATTGTGAAGAACAAGGATTCCTAACACTTGTTTGTGCTCATATGGAACCTACACATAGATCAGGAAGCAGTCAGTCAAGAACAAGGAAATACTGTATTAATATTGGAAAATACATGTGTCAGGATTTTACCCTTTCACTATACTTATTCAGCCTGTATGATGAGCAAGCTGACAAGATAGACTATATGAAGAAGAATGTAGCCTCAGGATTGGAGGAAGACTCATTTACAATCTGCAATGTGCAGACGACATAACCTTGCTTGCCAAAAGAGAAATAACTTGAAACATTTACTAATGAAGATCACAGACTACAGCCTTCAATACGGATTACATCTTAATATTAAGAAAACAAAAATCTCCACAACTGGGACAATAAATAACATCATAATAAATAGAAAAAATATTGATGTTGTCAAAGATTTCATTTTACTTTTATCAGTAATCAATGACCATGGAAGCAGCATTCAAGAAATCAATCAATGTATTGCAAATCTACTGCAACAAGACCTTTTAAAATCTTAAATAAATAAATAAATAAATAGTAAAGTTTTCACTTTAATGACTGTGATATACTATATTGAATGCTATGGCTTTTCTAGCTATAGTCTTCATAAATCTCCCTTTGCTGTGACTAGCTGATTATTAAAATTATCAACCTGGTGTATTTCTTTTGGAGTGGCATGAAGCAATCTTCTGGGAAGTTCTCTCTCTCTCAGGTGTATAGAATTCTGATGTTGGGATTGGTTAGTATGGCCATTCTGCCAGGCTCAAAAGGAGCCCTCCTAGAGACAGAGAGAGACTCTCTGACTGCCAGCTGAGGAAGACATGTTACTGAAAGAAACATACTGCTGCGAGGCATGAGAAAGACAGGTTTCGGAGAGAGAGAGAGATGTGAGAAACAAGCATTGATGAAATAGAGATATGCTATGGAGAGTCAGCTGAAAGACAGCCAGCTGAGAAATGGCCAGCTGAAAGTGATTGATCATGCTCCTGAACTTGAATTGTAGCCTATTGCTTTCCTGATAAACTCCATAATCTATGAGTTCTGGGTGCCAACTGTAGCAAATTATTGAACTCAGCAGAGAGGTGGTGGATGCCGTGGGAGGAATGGTGGTGACAACGTTAATAAGAGTGTTGGAGGATGATGGCATGCCTGGCCACAAAAGAGCAGTCCTTGGGCTGTTGATGGTGATTCTATCTCCCTCTTGAGTAGTCAGAGGAGGTCAGAAGATGCTGCCTCCTTGTCATTTTGGCAATGACTAAGGCATATCTTATCCAACCCATGATACTTTCAATCACCCCACAAATATGCAAAATATGTTGTTGTTTTGTTGTTACGTGCTGTCAAGTCATTGCCAATTCATACTGACCCCATGCACAGCAGAGTGAAACATTGCTCATTTTTTTGTCAGCCTCATTATCCTTTCTAAACCTGAGCCCATTGTTGTAGCCACTGTTGTCTATCCATCTCATTGAGAGTCTTCTCCTTCTTCATTGACCCTCCATTATTCCAAACATGAAATCTTTCTCTAGGGAATGATTCCTTCTGACAACATGACCAAAGAACCTGAGATGAAGTCTGACCATTCTCACTTCCAAGGAGCATTCTGGCTGCACTTCCTCCAGGACAGATTTGTTAGTTCTTTCAGCAGATCATAGTACTGTTAACATTTTTTTTCCAACACCACAACTCAAAAGCATCAACTTTTTTCAGTCTTCCCTATTCATTGTCCAGCTCTCACAGGCATAAAAGGCAGTTGAAAATGCTACAGTTTGGGTTAGGTGCACCTTACTCTTCAAGGAGATATCTTTGCTCTTCATCACTTGAAAGAGATCTTTTGAAGCAGACTTGCCCAGTACAATATGCCATCTGATGTCTTGACTGCTGCTTCCATTGGTGTTGATTGTAGAACCAAGTAATAAGAAGTTCTTGACAACTTCAAACTTTTCTCCATTTATCATGAAGTTGTTTATTGGACCAGTTGTGAGGATTTTCCTTTTCTTTATATTCAGGTGAAATCCATACTGCAGATTGTAGTCTTTAATCTTCATGAGTAAGTGCTTCAAGCCATCCTCACTTTCTTCAAGCAAAGTCATGTCATCTGTGTATCGCTGGTGGTTAATGAGCCTTCCTCCAATCCTTATGCCATGTTCTTCTTCATATGTCCTAGGCTTGTGGATTATTTATTCAGCATAGAAGTTGAGTAAGTATGATGAAAGGATACAACCATTTTGCAAAATATGGACAATTAAAAAGGAAGATCAAAGAAGAACCAAGGTATCTGAATTGTGGTATTGAATAAGAGTTATGAATATACCTTCCATTGCCAGAGGAATGAAGAAAATCTGTATCAAAGCCAAGAATGTTCCTTAAAAACAAGAATGGGAGACTTGTCTTGGCTATTTTGGACAGGTTATCAGGAGAGACAAATTCCTGGAGAAAGATATCATGCTGGATAAAGCAAAGGGTCAGTGAAGAAGAGAAAACCTCAATTTGGTGGATTGACATAGTGGATATAACAGGCTCAGATACAGCAACAATTGTGAGGATGGTCAGGACCAGACAACATTTCATCCTGTTATAAGTGAAAGCCTACTTGATGGTTGCTAACAAAAACAAAAAGAAAACTAAAAAATTCTGTCTATAATTGTTTTATATTCTGATATAAGCTCTTACATACAGAGTACTAGCCAAGGACTCTTACCTTGCCTCTAAACACAGTGCTACAAGGTTGTAATTATTATTTTTTAGATTCTCACCACATTTTGTGAGGAACTCTGGTGGTGTAGTAAGTTAGACATTTGGCTTCTCACCAGAAGTTCAGCAGTTCAAATGCACCAGCTGCTCTGTGGACTTAATATCAGACAATCTACTCTTACAAAGGCTTAAAGCCTTGGAAACCCAATGGGGGTTGTTACGAGTTGGAACTGACTCTATGGTAATGTTTTTTTTTTTTTT
>NW_006922263.1:591132-597709 GCF_000298275.1 Orycteropus afer afer | reverse complement strand
TTTTTGTCTATTACTTGCCTGTTTTGTACTCTGAAACTGAGAGAGCAAGGGTTACATCATTGAAATTTTACCTTGATTCCTGCAAACCAGTATGAGAGAGACAGATGAATTTTTGCAAACATCCATGAAAACTGTCAGTGCTTCAGGGTTAACATGAAGCTTAAACTCTTCTTATCATCCTCATTCCTGGTGTTCTCCCCAGAAATTAATCCAAAAGAAGTGCAGCTGCTTCCTTAGTAATGGTTGTTTTGTTGAGAATCTTATGACATTTTTATGTCATGTAGTTGTACTGTAGAACATGTACCACAGTCACAGTTTCAGAATAAAGAATAGACATGAGTGTACTCCCTTTCCAGGCAGAGTATACTGATAATGATTATAATGAGAGATTTGGGCTGGAGCCAAAATTCTGCACAGTAGCAACACAATTATATTCTGTGGTCAAATGGAGGTCCTATTATATATTCTATGGTCAAATGGAGGTCTTATTATATATTCTGTGGTCAAATGGAGGTCCAATTACATATATATATATATAAACTCACTGCCACCAAGTCATTTCCAATTCATAGTGACTGCCCTTGGTTTCTGAGGCAATAAATCTTTATGGAAGTAAAATACCCAGTCTTCCTTCTGCAGAGTGGCTGGTGGGTTTGAACCATCAGCCTTCTGGTTAGCATCAATCTTCTGATGCTTCAATATCTATCCTGAAGTACAAGGCTATCAGTGATACAATAATATCCATATGCCTATAAGGAAGACCAGTTAAATACTACTATTATTCAAATATACACCCAAAAAAAAAAAAAAAAAAGCCTGCCATTGAGTCGTATCTGGCTCATAGTGACCCCTCCTGGGTTTCTGATTCTGAGGTGGTATCACTACAAAAGTAGATTGCCCAACCTTCCTTCTAAGGAGTGGCTGGTTGGTCGGTTTGAACCTCCAGCCTTCTGGTTATAAATCAAATGTCTCAGGCACTCAATGACAAGGAAATTGAAGTTTTGTTTTGTTCTGTTTTGTTTTTACCAACATCTGCAGTCGTAAATGGATCATACATGCAATCAATATATATTGATTATTACTAGAGATTGACATTTGAAAGTTGGAAACAAAGAAGAATCACTAGCAGCTGGAAAATACAGCTTTGTTGCTAGAAACGACAACAGTTAGTAAGATAGAATTTTGCAAAACTAACAACTTATTTATTGTAAATACATTTTATCAACAACATAAACTGCACCTTGCCTGATGAAATACATAAGAATCAGACTCACTACAGCTGTGGAAAGAGGCAATGGAGAAGCTCAATATCTTTAGCTAAACGAAGGCCAAAAGCTGACAGTGTCACAGACCATCAATTGCTCCTATGCAAGCTCAAGATGAAGTTGAAGACAATTAAAACAAGTCCATGATACACAAAATATGATCTGATCATGTTCCACCTGAATTTAGAGACCATCTGAAGAACAGATTGGACACTTTGAACACCAATGACTGAAAACCAGAAGAATTATGAGATAACATCAAGAATATTATATATGAAGAAAGCAAAAGTTTATTAAAAAGACAGGAAAGGATCTACATGCCCATCAACAGAAGAATGGATAACCAAACTTTGGTGCATAGACACAATGGAATACTATGCAATAAAGAATAATGTAGAATATGCAAAACACCACATAACATGAACTTGGAGGAAATTATGCTGAGTGAAGTAAGTCAATCACAGAAAGACAAATATAGTATTAGTTCATTATTGTAAAAATCAAGGAAAGGTTTATATATGGAAGGAAACTTTCTTTGTTGCTTACCAGGGGTGGGAAAGGTAGGGAGGGAACACTGAAAAAAAAAATGCATTGACCCGTGTCACTTTAGTTTTGTGTATTCCACTGTACACAAATTATATTTCAATAAAATGCATTAAAAAAAAAGAAGAAGAAAAGAAAAGGAAGAAAAGACCAAAATGGATATCAGAACACCTGTTTGTCCCAACACTAATTCCCCTTAGTGATGAACAGAGACCTGCGTCTACATTCTACACAATGATTCCATCTAAATAAAGGAAACTGCAGAGCAACACAGAACATCTGATTTAATAACTAAAAAAAAAAAAAAAAATACACCAGCTCCACCTTTGCATAAATACTTAAACATAAAACCAAGGCAAAACAAAGCAATTCATAACTAACAGTTAAAGACAACAACTTGAAAATGCCTAGGAAACAGCAGGCAACCTCAAAAAAAAAAAAAAAAGGAGAGAAAAAACAAAGAAAAAAAAAAAAAATCTCATTAAACATGGAGGAAGAGGAGGCAATAGAATTACCTGAGAAGGAATTCTGCAGACAGAAGCAAGGAGAACACAGACAGTACCCTGGAAGAACTCAGGAAAACCACTTAAGAATAAAATTATAAGATTAAAACACAATCAGAACTCATACAAAAACAGCACTTAGAAATCGAGAAGATGAATACTAAAATTTCAGAATTACACAACGCAGTGGAAGCATAGAAGAATAGACTAGAACTGGCTGAAGAATGCATTTCCCAACTAGAAGATAAATCCCTTGACACCAGCCAGTACAAAGAAAAACCCCAACAAAAATTTAAGAGAAATGAAGAGAATGTAAGAATTATATGGAACAACATGAAAAGAAACAACATACACCTGATTGGAATACCAGAAGAGGTGTGTGTGGGGGGGAAACACTGATAAAATTGTGAAAGACTTGCTAACAAAAAATTTTGCCCATATCCTCAAGGAAGAAAAGATATTTGTCCAAGAAGCTCAAAGAAGTCCATACAGGATAGAACCAAAAAGAAAGTCACCAAGACATATCATAATTAAACTCTCCAAAACAAAAGACAAAGAAAGAATCTTGTGAGCAGCCTGAGAAAAAAGAAATGTCACCTATAATGGGCAAGCAGTTAGGCTGAGTTTTGATTACTCAGCAGAAACTAGGCATGCAAGAAAGCTATGGGGCAACATATATAAAACACTGAAGGAAAAGAACTTCCCACCAAGAATTCTATGTCCAGCCAAATTGTCCACCAAATATGAGGGTGAGATCATGACATTCTCAGACAAACAAAAATTAAAGGATTTTGTGAAAACCAGACCCAACTTATAAGAAATGCTTAAGGACCCAACTTATAAGAAATGCTTAAGGAAGTCCGTCCAATAGGGAACCCACAACAGATAACAACACAATCAGGACACATGACATCAACACTAAAACCACATCAGAAATAGATGCTCAAAATAAGCCCATAAAAATTGAACACACACACACACAAAAAAAAGGGGGGGAGTCAATCTGCATAAGATACCAACAACAAACCAAATAGAGGGAATAAAAGTTCTAGGCACTAAACTTCCAAATGGAGAGGAAAACAGGACAATATCCTTACAGAACAGATGTTTCCAAAAATATAGAGACAAGAATTCACTCCAAGGTAACCACAGAGAAAGTTAACATCCCCGCTAAGCAAACCCAGAAAGAAGGAAAGCATAGGACTTAGTAAGCACAAAACCAACAATAAAGAAGAAAAGAGAGGCAACATTTGACAACAAAATGAACTCAGCACAGAAAAGTATATGGACTAAGGAAACTCCAACAACATGACAAAAAAAAAAAAAAGAATAAAAAAAATCAATTCATACCTATCACTAATTATACTCAATATGAATGGACTAAATACACCTGTCAAGAGAAAGAGAGTGACAGGTTAGATAAGAAAAGAATGCCCATGAATACAAGAGACCTGCCTACAAGAAACCTGCCTAAAACACAAAGATAAAAACAAATTAAGTGTTAAGAGGTGGAAAATATCTATATATATAAAGTCAATGGTAACCAAACAGAGCAGGGATGGCAATATTAATTTCTGATAAAATACACTTTAAAGTGAAAAATAGCATGAGGGCTGTTTAACCATAAAAAGGACACAATATGATGCTGAATGGGTCAGTTGACCATGACGACATTACTATAATAAATATCTATGCACCCAATGAAAGTGCTCCAAAATATGTGAGCCAAGTATTAATTAAGTTGACAGGGAAAATAGAAAACTCTGCAATAGTAGTGGGAGACTTTAACACACACTTTCAAGGAGTGACAGATCAACTAGAAAAAAACTCAACAAAGATACAGAACTCAACAACACAATCAACCAACTTGATCTCATAAACATATACAGAACACTCCACCCAACCAAAGCAAATTCATATTCTTCTCCACTGCACATGAATCATTCTCCAGAATAGATCATATACTAGGACATAAAAAAAGTCTCAGTAAATTCAAAAACATTGAAGTACTACAAAGCATCTTCTCAGACCACAATGCTGTAAAATTAGAAATTAACAAGAAGGAGATCAAGGAAAAACATAAAATGTGAAAGTTCAATAATACACTGCTCAAAAAATACTGGGTAATAGAAGAAATAATCAGTGAAAAAAAAAAAATTCCTAAAAAAAAAAGAGAACGAAGACATATCTTATCGAAACCATTGGGACACAGTGAAAGTAGTTACTCAGAGGCAATTTAGAGCAATAAATGCACACACATTAAAAAAGAAAGAAAGAAAGAAACAAACAAACAAACAAAATCAATACTCTAAATTAACAACTCTACCAATTAGAAAAAGAGTAACAAAAGAAACCCACAGCATCCACAAAGAAATAGTAAAGATCAGAGCAGAAATAAACAAAACAGAAAACAAAAATAAAATAGAGAAAATCAACAAAACAAGAAGTTGGTTCTTCAAAAAAATTAACCACTAGCAAGTTTAACAAAAGAAAAGAAAGAGAAGATGCAAATAACAAGAATAACAAACCAAAAGGGTGACATCAAAACAGAACCAACTGAAAATAAATAAATAAAAATACTGAAACAATATTATGAAGAGCTGTGTTCCAACAGATTCAAGAACCTAGAAGAGGTGGATAAGTTTCTAGAAACACAAGACCTACTTAAACTACCCCAGTTGCAGATAGAACACGTGAACAAACTCATAATAAAGGAAGAAATTGAACAGGTCATAAAAATACTTCCCACAAGAAAATCCTGTCCCTGATGGCTTCAAGGTCATATTTTGGCTCTCATGTACTTGGTTTAATTGTCTTCAACTTCAACTTGAACTTGCATATAAGAAGTTTATTGTCTGTTTCACAGTCAGCTCCTGACCTTGATTTGGCAAAAGATGTTGATCTTCTCCATCACTTCTTGCCACAGAAGTAATCAATCTGATTCCTGTGTATTCTATCTTGTGAACTCCACGTGTATAACCATCCTTTACATTGTTGAAGAAAGGTGTTTGCAATGAATAAGTCTTTGGTCTTGAAAAATTCTATCATGAGATCTCCAAGATTACTTCTACCACCATGGCCATATTTTCCAACTACAAATAACTCTTCCTTGTTTCCAACTTTCGCATTCTAGTTAACACATTATAATGTGTGATAATCAACACATCTTGATTGTATGTTCAGTCAATTTCAGATTTCAGAAGTTTGTAGACTTCAACTTCCTAATCTTTGGCTTTGGTTGTTGGTTCATAGATTTGAATAATAGTAATATTAACTGGTCTTCCTTGGAGGCATATGGATATTATTCTATCACTGACAGTATTGTACTTCAGGACTGTTCTTAAAGCACTCTTTGTGATGAAGAATTCCACACCATTTCTCTTCAATTTGTCTTTCCTGGTATAGTAGATGATGTGGTTGTCTGATTCAAAATGGCCCAAACAAGTCCATTTCACCTCATTACTGACTAGGATATCGATCTTTATGAGTTCCATTTAATTTTTGACACCTTCCAATTTTCCTAGATTCATACTTTGTACATTCCATATTCTGATCATTAATGTATGCTTGCATCTGTTTCCACTCATTTTGAGTCATGCCACATCAGCCAATGGAGGTCGCAAAAGCTTTACTCCATCCATGTAATTAAGGTCATCCCTACTCTGAAGACTCAGCTCTTCCCCGGTTATATTTTGAGTGCCTCCTGACTTGATTAGCTCATCTTCTGACACCATAGTGGACAATGTTTCAGGGCTATTGATAAAGTTTTCTAGTAATATATCAGACAGTATTTCACTGCTATTCATAAAGTTTTCACTGGCCAATTGTTTGAGAAGTGGATGGCCTCTTCCTTCTTCCAGGTCTGTCTTAGCTTAGAAGCTACACTGAAACCTGTCCACCATGGGTAATTCTGCTGGCATTTGTCAAGACCAGTGTCACAGACGCCAGCCTCACAGCAACACATAAGTCACCACAGGACAACAAATTGACAGACAAGTTTGCCTCCCTTAGTTGTTCCTAACCACTCTGCACCTGCCCTCTCTGAGACACTGCCTTAAAATAAACCTGGCCCCAAAGCCAAACTGAGCAGCCCTGAACCACACATACACCCTCTCTGGGGCGCAGGCATTGACATTGAATTGTTGTTGTTGTTGTTAAGTGCCGTCGAGTCGTTTCTGACTCATAGCAACCCCATGCACAGCAGAACGAAACACTGCCTGATCCCGTGCCAGCCCCACAATCCCTGCTATTCTTGAGCCCATCATC
>NW_006922263.1:589714-590647 GCF_000298275.1 Orycteropus afer afer | reverse complement strand
GGGCAATCCTACTTCTGTAGTGATACTGCCTCGGAAACCCAAGGAGGGGTCGCTATGAGTCGGGGCCGACTTGACGGCAAATAACAACAACAACAGACTAGGCCATGATTCTCAGTATTATATAAATGCCCTCCTTTTTGTAATCTAATTATCCTATGGGTTGTAAATCCTAACTCTTATGATTTTAATCAGGCAGGATAGAGAGTGGTACGTTAATGATGGAAAACACAACCTATAAGATTAAGTTGTATCTTGAGTCAATCTCTTTTGAGATTTAAAAGGGATTATACAAGTGAGCAGAGATCAGAGAGACCTTACTACTACTAAGAAAAGTTTGCTGGGAGTAGAACACATCCTTTGGTCCCAGAGTCCCTACACTGAGAACCTCCTGGATTTAGGGTAAAAGTGATGCCAAGACACATGGAAATCTTCAAGGACTGACAAGCCTACATATGTTGAAAGAAGACAAAAATCTTCTTCCAGAACTGACAGATAAAGGAAGCTTTCACCTAGAGCTGGTGTCCTGAACTCAGACTTCTAACTTCCTAAAATTTGAGACAATAAATTTCTGTTTGTTAAAGCCATCCACTTTAGGCATTTCTGCTAGAGCAGAAATAAGTAACTAAGATAATGGGTAAAGAAGAACTTTACAAAAATAAATACAGGGTTTAGAATACATAAACAACTACTACAGCTCATGAGAAGATAAATAACCCACTCAAAATGAGCAAAAAATTCTACACAATTATTTGAAAAAGTTATAAAAATGAGCAATAAGTGCATGAAAACTTGTGCATTCCCCTTAGTATTCTGAGCAGTGTAAATTAAAACACAATGTTGTGAGAGGCGGGGCAAGATGGCGGACTAGGCAGAAGGATTGCACAGACCCTCTTCAACAAAGAAAAGGGAAACCAATTAACACAGACACAGAAG
>NW_006922263.1:568346-582079 GCF_000298275.1 Orycteropus afer afer | reverse complement strand
AAAACCACAATGTTGTGCCGTTATGAACCTACTAAAAGTAAACTAAAAAAAAAAGCTGACATATCCAAATACTTACAGGAATGTGAAAAAAGTGGATATGCCTCATTGGTAGGAATGCACATTGGAAATCAGTTTGCTGTTTTCTGGCAAAATGAGACAAATCCTTACTATACAGCTAAGTGATTCTACTTATAGACATTCCACCACAGACATGTAATCATAGATCTACAAAGACTTGTACACATTACATCTTCATTAATAACAGTGGAAAATCAGAAAGCTTCTAATACCCACAGACTACTGATGAATACACAAATTGAAGTATGACTATATAATGTGATATTTCTTTCCCTAGTACAACAGGAATGAATCTCTAAAGCATTATGCTAAGTGGAAGGAATAAATAAGATATTATCTGGTTTGGTTCCATTTTTATATCATTCTAAAAGGTAAAGGAACCATTCCTTGGAGAAGGATGTCATGCTTGGTAGGGTGGAGGGTCGACGAAAGAGAGGGAGGCCTTCAACGAGATGGATTGACACGGTGGCTGCGATGATGGGCTCAAGTATAGCAGGGATTATGGGGCTGGCGTGGGATCGGGCACTGTTTTGTTCTGCTGTGCATGGGGTCGCTATGAGTCGGAAACGACTCAAAGGCACTTAACAACAACAACAAAAGGTAAAAGTATAAGAACAGTAAACTGTTTGCCAGGAGTTAGTGGTTTTCTTTTTTCTTTCTTTTTTTGCATGTAGTAGTGGCTAAGGGGTAGATTCTTGTCTTCCTGCAGGAAACCTGGCTTGAATACTGGCCAATGCACCTCATGCTTGGCTACCACCTGCTTGTCATTGGAGGCTTGCATGTGGTTATGAAGTTGAGTAGACTTTCAGACTAGACTACATTCTAAATTGAACTTGGAAGAATAGTCTGGTGATCAACTTCAGAAATTCTAACCAAGAAAGCCCTGTGAATCACAATGGTATGAGCCACCACTAACCATGGGGCATTTCATCAGGCAGTGTTTTTCTGCTGTGCATAAGTCACCAAGAGTATGGGGAAATTCAGCAGAAGAAAACTGTAGCAGTTGGGAAAGAATGAGTGAAAAAGGACCCAAGGTATTTTTCGTGGCGTGGAAATCCATTATATCTTTCTTTTAGTAAATGATTAAGAAGTTGGTTATGTTTTCAAAAGCTTATCAAACAGTATATTATTTAATAATGTTGTTCTTTGGTGCCATCAAACCAACTCTGACTCATAGCAACCATATATACAACAGAACGAAACACTGTCTGGTCCTGTACCAACCTCACAATCCTTACAATACCTGAGCCCATTGTTGCAGCCACTGTGACAATCCATCTTATTGAAGGCTTTCCCCCTTTTTGCTGACCCTTCACTTTACCAAACATGATATCCTTCCCCAGAGAATGGTCCTTACTGACAACATGACCAAAGTAGGGGACACAAAGTCAGGCCATTCTCAATTCCATGGAGCATTCCAGCTGCACTTCTTCCAGGATAGATTTGTTAGTGTTTCTGGCAGTCCATGACACTTGCACTATTGTTCTCAAAAGACTTCATATTACTTGGATCCACAATCAACACCAATGGACAAAACTGCTGCAAAAGACCTCTTTAAAATACTGAAGAGCAAAGATGTCTTTGTTCTTCTTCAGTCTTCTTTATTCACTGTCCCGCTTTCACATGGATATGAGGTGACTGAAAATACCATGGCTTAGGTTGGTGTACCTAAGTCTTCAAAGAGACATCTTTGCTCTTCAGTATTTTAAAGAGGTCTTTTGCAGTAGATTTGTCCAATGCAGCACATTGTTTGATTTCTTGACTGCTGCTTCCATTGGTGTTGACTGTGGATCCAAGTAATATGAAATTTTTGACAAGTTCAATCTTTTCTCTATTTATTATGATGCTTGTGGTAGTTGGGGTTGTATCAACTTGGTTGGACCACAATTATGAATAATTTAAGCAGTTGTGATGTAGTTATTTCCATGATGAGATCAGATGTATATGTTTTGAACAATCAATCTGTTGAAAGGGAGTTTCCCTAGGGGTGTGGCCTGCTTCCAATATGTATATGGACATTCTGGGAAAAAGACAGACTCTTCTGTGGACCAGGATCATGTTGTGATGTCTACAACTGCTGTTGTTGTATACAGCCTGCCAACCTTGAGCTTGTCAGCCCCTGGAGCTCTGTGAGTCAGGAAAAGCCTTCAGCTTGATGTTTGATCCTGGAACTTGGGACTTGCCAGCTTCTATAAGTGTGTGAACCATTGCCCTAAGATAAATTTCTCTCTCTTTCTAAGCATTATTGGTTTTGCTTCTCTAGACAACCCAGCCTAACACAATGCTGCTTATTTGTCCATTTGTGAGAGTTTTTTTTTTCTTTATGTTGAAGTGTAATCCATACCGCAGAGTCTAGTCTTCAATCTTCATCATTACATGCTTCAACTCATCTTCACTCTCAGCAAGCAAGATGGTGTTATCTGCATATCACAGGTTGTCCAATGATTCTTCCTCCAATCCTGATTCTTAGTACAGTCCAGCTTCCCAGATTATTTTCTCAGCACACATAATGAATAAGTATGATGAAAGGATACAACCCTGACACACTCCCTTTCTGATTTTAAACCATGCAGTATCCCCTTGTTCTGTTTGAAGGACAATCTCTTGGTCTGTGTACAGTTTCCTCATGAGCACAATTAAGTGTTCTGAAATTCTATCTTTTCTCAATGCAATCCACAAATTGTTATGATCCACACAGTCAAATGATTTTTGCCTAGTGAATAAAACACAAGTAAACATTTTCTTGGTATTATTTGCTTTCAGCCAAGATCTGTCTGGCATCAGCAATGATACCCCTGTTCCATGTCCTATTTAATTATAGCAGATAAAATATTTCTAAAAGTTCAAACATAAATGATTATTATTTTATTATTATTATAATTATTTATATACAGCATAGTCTAATATAAGTGTAGCAGTGATGGGGTACTTATTTTTCATTCATTCATCCAGGGTCGACAGTTCCTTTCATATAGCTGCTCCTCTATTTCTGAGGCTTCAGAACATTACACTGTACTCCTGCTTACACCTGCAGACAGAGAAGAGAAATAGCATGGAGAACTGTATTTGTTCTTAGCTGTCTGAACTTTTAAATGAGTCCATCACACTATTCACAATCTATGTGTGTGATTTGGTCAAATGGGCCCTAAAGAAGTATTACATTGGCTGTTCAGGGAAGCAAAGAAAACAGAATTGGTAAAGACCAGCAGTTTCTGCTATAATCCAACCCTTCATTTGACTAAGTATCAGTCTACTTTTTTCTCCCAACAAACACAAAACAGCCACTCTCTACTCAAGGGGAGAGAAAGCAGAACTCATCCAATAACTATTCTTCTCAAATCCAACATTTCCAAATAATGCATAGATTTCTCAGTCAGAATGCATATGGTCCCTTGTTGGTGTTGATGTTGTTGTTGATGTTTATGTTGGTGTTGTTAGGTGATGTCATGTCATCTCCAACTCATAGTCACCTTATGTACAACAGAATGAAACACTGCCTGGACCTATGCCAGCCTCACAATCCCTGCTATACCCAAGATCATTGTTGTACCTACTGTGTCAATCCATGTCAAAGAGGGCTTTCTCCTTTTTTCCTGACCTTCCACTTTATCGTGCATGATATCCTTCTTCAGGGAATGGTCCTTTCCGAGAACTTGACCAAAGTGGGTGAGATGAAGTGTGACCGTTCTCTCTGCCAAAAATCATTCTGGCTGCATTTCTTCCAGAACAGATTTGTAATTCTTTTAGCAGTCTATGGAAGCTCTGGTGGCATAGTGTCTAAGGCATTTGACTGCTAACCAGAAGGCTGACAGTTCAAACCCATTAGCCACTTTTTGGAAGGAAGATTGGGCAACTTACTTCCATAGTGATATGGCCTTGGAAAACCAAGGAGAGGTCTCTATGAGTCAGATTTGACTCAACAGCAGTGAGTTTGGTTTTTTTTTTTTTGGCTTGGTACTCTCAGCATTCTAAGTCAACACCATAACTCGAAAGCATCAACACTTCTTCAGTCTTCCTTATTCATTGTCTAGTTGTCACATTCATATGAGACAATTGAAAATACCATGACTTGGGTTAGGCTCCCCTTAGTCTTCAAGCAGATGTCTTTGTTCTTTGGCACTTGAAAGAGGTCTGTGTAACAGATTTGCCCAATGCAATAGGTCTGCTGATGTCTTGACTGCTGCTTCCATTGGTGTTGATTGTAGAACCATGTAATATGAAGTCTTCAACAACTTCAATCTTGCCTCCTTTTATCACGATGCTACTTATTTGTCCAGTTGTGAGGATTTTTGTATTCTTTATATTGAGATGTAATCCATACTGAAGACTGTAGTCTTCAATCTTCATCAGTAAGTGCTTTGAGTCATCCTCACTTTCACCAAGCAAAGTTGTGTCATCTGCATATTGCAGGTTGTTGATGAGTCTTCCTCCAATATTGATGCCACATTCTTCTTCATTTAATCCTGTTTCTCAGATTATTTGCTCAGCACACAGATTGAGTAAGTGTGGTGAAAGGATACAACCCTGATACACTCCGTTCGTGATTTGTTTTTTTGTTTGTTTTACATTCAAATTTAGTGTACATTTAGTTTCACTCCCCAATTAACATCCCAACCCTAACCTAGTCTTCTCCCTTCCCTGCTCAGTAATCCCCTTCTGTGCCCTTCATAGTTGTGCAATCTTGTGGGTCCTGCATTTCCTCCATGTGAATGTTGCCTCTCTGGTGCCTCGTGGTCAATTGCTTCAAGGGATAGATCTCCATAGAGTATGTGGATGCATCACCCCGGATTGGGTGGTCTGCATGTACATCTTGTTTACTATTAGGCTGAGAGCTATCCCCTAGGAGTGAGTTTTATTCCAGGCCCAAAATGTACCCCAGGGCCATAGTATTGGGGGTCTCATTAGACTCCATTCAACCAGTAATCTCGTCATTGTTGTGTTTTGGGATTTTGTTCCACATTTTTCCTCCCATTCTATCCAGGATCTCACAGATATTACAAATACTTATTAGACAAAGTTTCTTTTTCTTTTTTTTTCTTTTTGTAATATAAATCTAAAAAAAAAAAAAGGAAAATTTCAGAGTCACCCCCACCCCCAAATAACTCACTGAACTATTTTCAAAATTCTTAGAACATGCATTTCTAAAATCAAATTATTTGCTTTCTTGACCTCAGGCAATCCTCTGGCAACTTAATGACAAACAACTTGAGTCTATCATGCTAAAAGGTAAAAAAAGAAAAATCACCAGCTTAGTTTGATTCTTTCCCATTGTCTGAGTTGCTTTGTTTAATATGAAATTTACTGATCCTTTGATACCTAAAGAATTTTAAAATTTCATGTCACATAGCTTTAGAAAACTTGCTTGACTTTCCCTCATTTCAACTAACTACTTAAGAACACTTTCTATACAATTGCATTTCTGCTTGTAAACCAGTCCACTCCTTCCTGAATTATCTCATTATTGTACTTTATTATAGCAGTCAATAGAACCCAACACATAAATAGAATGATCCTTTCAATCAATTTCCCCAGAGTCACCAAATCTAAAAGCAAATAAACTGTCTTATATAAATTTAAGAATTTGTTAAAGATAATAATTTAAAAAGATTTTACTCATGCACAACATGGAACACTATCATTACAGCCTCTGACATTATCTACCAAACTACACAGTCTAAGTCTAAGCCATGTTTTAGGTCTTTTATATTATAGGAGTTAATGACACTTCAAGATTAGCTTCCATCTTAACAAATAAAAAAAATAAAAAAAATAAAAAATACCTTAATCTCAATGATTTCATGTAATTATAGTTCAGTAATCACTCATGTTATACTCTGATACGTATTGACAGGATTTGGAATATGGGTTGGGTTCCAGTCTACACATCTACCCTGTGACCTGGCTTCCCTGCATGCAGTGGCTCTGACATTTCCCAGGGCCTGAGTTCTTTGTCTACCCCCTATATAGACAGTATGACAGGAGAATGAACAAGACACACCTCCCCTTAGCTCTGTAGTCCTGGAGTTTATACACATCCCTTTTAATCATATTCTGTTTGTGAAAAACAATTACAAAGACCCTCCTTGATGTCACAGACAGATGAGGACAGATAGAAAACCACATGTTGTTGTTGTTGTTGTTATGTGCCATTGAGTTGGACCTGACTCATAGCGACCCCTCCTTGGGTTTTCAAGGCCGAATCACTACGGAAGTAGATTGCCCAACCTTCCTTCCGAAGAGTGGCTGGTGGGTTTGAACTGCCAGACTTCTGGTTAGCAGTCAGGTGCCTTAGGCACTGCGCCACCAGAGCTCCTAGAATACCACATATAAGGGTAAATTATAAGAGGTACACAGTTAGACATAAGAAAAAGTACAATTAAATTGAAATTTATATTTTAAACTGTGTATACATTATAGATACATAAACTTTGTGTGTATTACATACATAAGCATGAAAAATAAACACTATATATTGTAAGGAATTATAGAGAATACCTTAAAACTCAACATCATGACAGATTCCTTAATCAAATTCTCCTTAAAAAAAAATAAATAAATAACTAAAGAAGACAAATTACGAACAGTTTAGTGGTAAAGGCTTTTGACTTCCAAATAAAAATTCAGTGGTTCAAACCCACTGGCTGCTTCACAGGAGAAAGATGAGACAATCTGCTTTCATGAAGATTTATAGCCTTGGGATCTCTATGGGAGTTACTATGAGTTGGAATTGACTCTATGGAAGTGAATGGGGTAAAGTAGACCATACCAATGAATAAACACACACACACACACACACACACAAATCTGTTCATGAGAAGACAGCTTAAATAAGGATGGTAAGAAGCATACAAAGAAAATATATTTAAATCTCTTTAAGTATTAACAGAACAAATTTATTCTTTACTCCTCACAATTCCATGTTGTTGCTGTTACGTGCCATCGAGCCTGCTCTGACTCATTGCAACCCTATGTGCAACAGAACAAAACACTGCCCGGTCCTGAGCCAGTCTCACAATCCTAGCTATACCTAAGTCCATAATTGCAGCCTCTGTATCAATTCATCTCATTGAGGGCCTTCCCCTTCTTCACTGACCCTCCACTTTAGCAAGCATGATATCCTTCTTCAAGGAATGGTAACTTCTGACAACACAATCAAAGCAGGTGAGACAGTCTGGCCATTCTCACTTCCCAGGAGCATTTCAGGCTGCACTTTCTCCAGGACAGATTTGTCAAGTTTTTTTGGCAGTGCTTGGTACTTTCAGTATTCTTCACCAACACCACAAGTCAAAAGCATCAACTATTCTTCAGTCTTCCTCATTCACTGTTCAGCTTACACATGCATGTGAGGTGATTGAAAATACTATGGCTTGGGGTAGGCACACCTTAGTCTTCAAGGAGACATCTTTGCTCTTCAGCTCTTTAAAGAGGTCATTTGCAGCAGATTTGCCCAATGAAATACATTGTCTGATGTGCTGACTCCTGCTTCCATTGGAGTTGATTGTGGAACCAAGTAATATGAAATCTGTAACAATTCCTTAGGGGTAGAGACTTTCCACCATCCTTCCCAAGAAAGAATTACACAGAGAGGATATGTCTGGCCTCTGCCTACCGGTTAGCTCACTACTCTTTAAAGAATGAGAAGTGGATTACCTCATTATTGAATTAGAGAGAAGAAATGTAACATGTTTTCATAGCAACTATGTCTTATAAAACTGTTGTTGTTGTTACGTGCCATAGAGTCAGACCCAACTCATAGTGGCCCCTCCTTGGGTTTCTGAGGCAGTATCACTACAGAAGTAGATTGTCCAAACTTCCTTCTGAGGAGTGGCTGGTGGGTTTGAACTTCCAGCCTCCTGGTTAGCAGTCAAGTGCCTTAGATACGATGCTACCAGAACTCCTCTTATAAAACTACTCTTGTGAAATACTTATCCTTATCTGGACTACGTGGCTTGTTTACTAGCCTAGCTTTGGCCATTTCATGGTATGGTATTGAGATATATATATATATATATATATATATATATATATATATATATGTTGGCATCTAGGGGGGAGACTTCAATGCAGTGGGTAGACTACAAGAAGCCTCTTGACCACCATCCCGATGCATTTTCCAATCCAAGTCTAACAGTGAATAACTTGATATTTTATTCATTAGTCATTTAGTTTCTATGTCACTTTAATTGGTTCTCAATTTAGAGAGGTTTTAAGACAATAAAAATAAAATCACCATTTAAGAGCCCACCATAATGATAAATATGCAAGAAGTTAGTAAACTAAGTAAGAAGATAAGAAAACATATTTGCAGAGCTGGAAACCAAATCAGTGTTTTGGCAGTGGTTGGTTGGGTAACTTTAAACTTTGGCCTTCGTTAATGTGAACCGTGGTTTGTTTTATATATAGATAGATAGATAGATATGTATATATGTATATATACACACATAAACACATATATATTGGTAAGAGTTAGAATTTTGGCTCTGCTTTCTATCACAGCACAGACTTTGATATGTATATGGTTGTCATTGTTTTTATCCTTTCTCTTTAAACTTAAGTAAACCTGAACTGGAACATCTTACACTTAGCAAATATTACAATATAGGTTAAAAAAAGGAAAGGTTACTTAAGACCCTAGTTACTGCTTAAATTTTTAAAAACATCAGAGTCAGTGTATAATGGCTTTATAAAATTGATAAATAGAAAAAAAAAAAAATAGTAATCATTTGCTCTTACTGTGCTTACCAGCCAGACATAAAAGCTGTGATTTTAACTACTGAGTCGGCTAATTTTAAAAAACAAAAATTACTCCATTCATTTATTAATATTAACAGTTTATTTGTAGAGCTTTTTTTTTTTTAGGTTTTCTACATATGCAAGTATACCTGTAAATAATCGTGATTTTATAAATTATTTTTCATTTTTTATTACATCTATTGCTGTTTTGTACTTTATCATAGGCTGCAGATGCTGGTTCAATGTTGCATAGATTCGGTGATGTTAGAAGTCTATTTCTTTTCCCTCAAAGATAATTTTATGTTTCTAGTTTACTACTAAGTTTGATATATTATTACACATTTATCACATTAATGGAGTTCCCTTCACTTCTTAGTTTGGTAAGACTTACACTTTTTCACTTTAGAATGTGTTTTTATGAGAAGCTTTTTCCTCCAGTTTTTCAGAACACATGCTTTTTTTTTTTTTTCCAGTGTTCTATTAAAGTGGAAAAGTGCATTAATTAAATAATAAATTTTAAAACTAGTGTTATAATCCTAGAAAAAAAATCAATTTTGTCATGAGATTTTATCTGTAGTAAATATTGCTGGATGCTATTTTTAATTTTTAAAGAAATACATGTATTCATGCTGAAGGAGCTCTGGTGGCATAGTGCCTAAGGCATCTGAGTGCTAACCAGAAGCCTGGTGTTTCAATCAAACCCACCAGCCACTCCTCAGAAGGCAGACTGGGCAATATACTTCCACAGAGATACTGCATCAAAAATACAGGGAGAGGTCACTGTGAGTTGGAATCAACTCAATGCCAGTGAATTTTTTTTTTGGTTTTTTTTTTGGTTATCCATGTTGATACATGAAAATCAGATATGTCTACACAGATGATTCAAATGACTTACCCAAGAATGATCTTAGAATCATTATTTTCTATAGCTAAAACTTCAAAAAAATTCATCTAAATACACACGTGTAAGTAAATTATAATATGGTTACACATTAGAATTCTTTAGACCAATAATAACCTAATCAAGCAGAATTACATGGAAAAGAATGCATGTCTCTAACAAAAATAATTCTGAGAAAAGATTCGTATTATAAGCATGTACATTCTGTATAATGTCACTTATAAAAAACAATAAGCACTCTGTGACTTGTGATAATAGCACTATGAACTTGAATTTCAATTATGTTCATTAATTTTCTGAGCCAGGGGTTGGTTCAGGTATTATCTTTTTGTTCCATTAATCCTGAGGACTAATACACACCTGGCTCACCATAGACTTAATAAGACAAATGTGTGCACAGCACAGCGAAGTGTAGATGTGACGGAGCACAATTCTGCATCCCTCTTTTCTTTGTTTCCTAGATGTAATGTTGTTTCCACTACCTTCTCAAGTAATAATAATCACAAGGTAAATAATTTATGGTTCTTTGCTCTCTCCCTTTTCTCTGATTGTTAGGTTTGGAAAAATAAACCAAGTACACTTGCCTTAGCTTCTTTTTGTCTCTGTCTCATGGAGCTGCCTTATGTCTACAACAGGAATTTTTTTTTTTTTTTACATTTTTTCTGTTTATTGTGGTAAAATACAGGTTATAAAATCTTGCTATTTCGACACTCTTCACTTGTAAATGTGTAAATGTAAGAATGATTACTCTCATGTGCGACATTTTGAAATAGAGCCAGGACTTGACAATCCAACAATTGTCTTCAGTTTGTCATACTGCAGTGGCTTATGTGTTGCTGTGATACTGGAAGCAATACCACTTGTATCTTATGCACTAGTAGGGTCACTCCTGGCGAACAAGTTACAGTGAAGCTTCCAGGTTAACACAGACTAGAAAGACATGGTGATCTTCCTCTAAGGACGTTATGAAATGTTTGCTAAATCTCTTTCTTTGGACACATCATCAACAGAGATCAATCACCATATAAGAACATCATGCTTGGTAAAGTATAAGGCCAGTGAAGGAGACCTGTGGTGAAATGGATTGACACAATAGCTGCAAAAAGTGACTTAAAAACACTAGTAAGCATGATGATGTAACAGGGTCAAGGAACATTTTATTCTGGTGCACATAGGTCACCATGAGTTGGAATAGTCTCAGAGATATATTTCTTCCTTGTTTCTTTCCATCCTTTTTCTTTCCTTCCTTCATCTATGTACCTATGTATCTACGTATCTATACCTATCTATCTATCTATCTGTCTGTCTGTCACTATATACCACAATATAAACAATATATAAAAACCAAACCCATTGCCATAGAGTTATTCAGGCTCATGGCAACTTCATATATTACAAAGTAGACCGGCTCCATAGGGTTTTCTTGGCTGTAATTTGGAAAGAATTAGATCATCAGGCCTTTCTCCCATGACACTGCTGGGTGATTTCGAATTGTCAACTTTTAGGTTAGTGTTGTTGTTGTTGTTAGGTGCCATCAAGTTGGCTCTAACTCACAGTGGCTCTAGGTACAACAGAACAAAACATGGCCCAGTCCTGCACCAGCCTCACAATCTTTGCCATGCCAAAGCCCATTATGGCAGCCACTGTGTCAACCCATGTCATTGAGGGCCTTCCCCTTTTTTGCTGAACCTCCACTTTACCAAACATAATATCCTTCTCCAGGGAATGGTCTCTGCTGACAACATGACAACAAAGTAGGTGAGACAAAGTCTGGCCTTTCTTGCTTCCAAGGAGCATTCCAGCTGCGCTTCTTCAAGGATGGCTGTGTTAGTTTTTCTGGAAGTCCATGGCACTTTAAGTACTCTTTGTCAACACCACAACGGAAAACTATCTTTTCTTTGGTCTTATTCATTCATTTCCAGGTTTCATATGCATATGAGGCCATTGAAAATACCATGGCTTGGGTTAAGCTCATCTTAGTCTTCAAAGAGACATCTTTGCTCTTCAGCATTTTAAAGAGGTCTTTTGCAAAAGATTCTCCCAGTGCAATATGCCATCTGATGTCTTGACTGCTGCTTCCACTGGTATTGATTGTGGAACCAAATCATATGAAATCTTTGACAACTTTAATCTTCTCTCCGCTTATCATGATGCTGCTTATTGGTCAAGTTGTGAGGCTTTTCATTTTCTTTACGGTGAGGTGTAATCCATAGTGCAGACTTTAGTTTTTAGTCTTCATCAGTGAGTGCTTCAAGTCACATTCACTTCCAGAAAGCAAGGTAGTGTCATCTACATATTGCAGGTTGTTAAGGAGTTTTCTTCCAATCCTGGTGCTGCATTCTTCTTCATATAGTCAGCTTCTTGAATTATTTGCTCAGCGTACAGATTGAATAAGTACAGTGAAAAAACACAACTTTGATTCACTCTCTTCCTGATTTTAAAATATACAGTATCCCTGTGTTCTTCAAACAACAGCTTCCTGGTCTATGCATAGGTTCTTCATGAGCACACTTGTGTGTTGTGGAATTTCCATTTTTCTCAATGTTATCAATAATTTATTATGATCCACACAGTCAAATGCTTTTGCATAATCAATAAAACACAAACATCTTTCTGGTATTATTTCCTTTCAGATAAGATCTATCTGACATTAGCAATGATATCCCTTGTTCTATGTTCACCTTTGAATCCAGCTTGCATTTCTGGAAGTTCCCTGTCAATATATCACTGCAAACATTTTTTAATTATCTTCAGCCAAATTTTACTTGCATGTGATATTAATGATATTGTCCGATAATTTCCTCATTTTGTGGGATCATCATTATTTGGAATGGGTACAAATGTGGATCTGTTCCATTGAATTGTCCAGGTAGCTGTCTTCCAAATTTTCTAGCACAGATGAGTAAGTACCTGCACTGCAACATCCATTTGTTGAAACATTTTAGTTGGTATCCGGTCAATTCTTAGAAACTTGTTTTCTGCCAATCCCTTCAGTGTAGCTTTGATTTCTTCCTTCAATATCAGTGGTTCTTGATGATATTCCACCTCCTGAAATGGATGAACATCAACCAATTCTTTATGCTACAGTGACTCTGTGTATTCCCCCCATCTTCTTTTACTTATTTATTTATGTATTTGTTTGTTTGTTTGTTTATTGTGATTTTGGGAAAAATTTACAGAGCAAATTCACTTTTCATCCAGAAATTCACATACACTTTGTATCATGACATTGACTACGATTTATCCCAATGCAACAGATCCCCTCTCACTTTCTTCCAATAGTTATCTCTTCCCTGTGTCCATCCCTCCATGCACTCCTGCCCCCTGAGCTATCTCCCTTTGCATAAACAGCCCTTCTATATCCCATGATTGTTCTCTCCAAGGAGTGTATCTACTCAGGTAAATATTCAACTCATATGCCTGTCTTTTCTTTGGCTGGAAGCCACAGGTGTGGGTTCAATTCCAGACCTGAATGGCAGCCAGGGGCCATAGTCTCAGTGGTTCCACCAGGCTCTATCAGACAAGCAAATCTAGTCACCCCTCCCCCCGTTTTTTTCCCCCAGATGATTTTAAGTTTTGTTCCCATTGTTCTCCTTCTCTATCCAGGATCCCCTACATAGATCCCCCTCTGAGTGGTTGACAGTGGTAGTCAGGCACTATCTACTTCTTCTGGTCTCATAATCATATAAGCTGGGGTCACATGGTGCACAAGTCACTAGGACAAATTCTTTCCATGAATCTTTGGTTTTCTTCATTCTTCTTTGCTCAGAAAAGGAGAGACCCATCATTGAATCTAGATGGCTGCTTGCAAGCTTTTAAGATCCCAGTCTCTAATAACAAAAGTAAGAGATGGAACAATGTTTTGTGTAGTATGTTATGCCAATTGATCTTGATGTCCCCTGCAACTATGGTCCAGAACCCATCTGTTCAACTACTCAGTCCCTCTGAGTAGCTGGCTGTAACCAAGAAGTGACTACAAACTTGTCCTTTGTCAGCTTCACTATACACTTGGGAATTCTTA
>NW_006922263.1:564958-567311 GCF_000298275.1 Orycteropus afer afer | reverse complement strand
TATGTTTGTTGGCCACCTGAATATCCTCTTTGGTGAAGTGTCTATTCATGTCTTCTGCCCATTTTTTAATTGGATTATTTGTCTTTCTGTTGTTGAGGTGTTGGAGTTTTCTATAAATTCTAGAGATGAGTCCCTTGTTAGATATATCATTGCCAAATATTTTTTTCCCAATCTGTAGGTTCTCTTTTGACTCTTCTGGAGAAGTCTTTGGAAGCACATAAAAATTTAATTTTTAGAAATTTCTATTCATCTAGTTTATCTTCAGCTGTTTGTGCATTTTGGGTTATGCTTGATATATTGTTGTTGCTGTTGTTATGTACCATCGAGTCATACCTGATTCATAGTGAGCCCTCCTTGGGTTTCCGAGGCAGTATCACTACAGAAGTAGATTGCCCAACCTTCCTTCCAAGGTGGTGGCTTTGAACTGCCAGCCTTCTGGTTAGCAGTAAAGTGCATTAGGCACTATACTACCAGAGCTCCCTAAATTTGCCCCTAGTTTTTCCTTGAGGAACTTTATAGTTTTAGGTTTCACATTTAAATCTTTGATCCATCTGGAGTTAGTTTTTGTGTATGGTGTGAGGTACAGATCTTGTCTCATATTTATGCAAATAGATAACCAGTTTTGCCAGCACCATTTATTAAACAAACATTCTCTTCCCCATTTAATGGATTTTGGCCCTATGTTAAAGATCAGCTGACCATAGGTCGATGGATATATTTCTGGGTTCTCAATTCTATTGCATTAGTCTATGTATCTGTCGTTGGATCAATACCAGGCAGTTTTAACTACTGTAGCTATATAGTAGGTTTGAGATCTGGCAGTGTGAGACCTCCTACTTTGTTGTTCTTCAATAGAGCTTTGCTTATCTGAGATCTCTTTTCTTTCCAAATAAATTTAGTGATTGGTTTTTCTGTATCCTTAAAAAACATTGATGAGATCTGGATTGGGATTACATTGAATGTATAGATTGCTTTGAGTAGAATTGACATTTTCACAGTGTTTAATCTTCCTATCTATGAGCGTAGTGTGCTCTTCCATTTATGTAGATGTCTTGATATCTTGAAGTAGTTTTTTATAATTTTATGCAGGTCTTATTTGTTCCTGGTAAGATTTATTTCCAAGTATTTTATCTTTTTGGTAGCTATTTTAAATTGTATTAATTTCCTTATTTTTTGTCAGAGATTTCTTTGCTGTGGTGGAGGAATCCAACTGATTGTTGGGTTTTGATCTTGTATCCTGCCCTGATCCAAGTGAGGAGAGGAACTCAGGCACATCCAAAGCAGCAGGGCAGGAAAGCGGGAGAAAGGGGATAAAAAGCCAAAAACCTGGACAGAGGAGGAGTCAGCCACAGGGATCCAGGTGAGAGAGGGAACTCAGGCATGCCCAAAGCAGCAGGGTGGGAGAGTAGGAGAAAGGGGATGAAAAACCAGGAACCCAGACAGAGTAGCAGTCAGACACAGGGGTCCAGTTGAGGAGAGAGAACCCAGGCACACCCAAAGCAGCAGGAAGAAAGAGCAGGAGAAGGGGGATTGAAAGACAGGAACCCTGACAGAGAAGCAGTCAGCCACAGGGGTCCAGGTGAGAAGAGGGAAATCGGGCATGCCCAAAGCAGCAGAGTGGGGGAGCAGGAGAAAGGGGATTAAAAGGCCTAGGAATCTGGACAGAAGAGGAGTCAGCCACAGGGACCCAGGTAAGGATGGTATGAGAGGTTTCCAAAAGGGAGACAAACTTGTCTGTCGGATTGTCTTAATGTGGTGACTTGTTGATGTGAGTTTTGAGGCTGAGCCACTGGTGTTTCAAACCCAGTGGGATCCACATAGTGCACAGATATCAATCAGCACAGCTTACGGACTAAGACAGACTAGGAAGAAGGAAGAGGCCATCCGCTTTACAAATAATTGGACAGGGAAAACCTTATGGATAACAAAGAAACACTGTTTGATTCATTACTGTGCAACTTCATGAATAGTCCAGTTCGGTTAGAAGGCTCTCAAAATAGGACTGGGAAAGAGCTATATCATCTGAGTAAACCCAGCCTTACACCTATGGATAAGGTAAAGCTTTCGAGACCTCCATTTGCTGATGTGGCACCACTCAAATTGAAGGAAACAGCTGCATACATCCATTAATCATGAGAACATGGAATGTACAAAGTATGAATCTAGGAAAATTGGAAGTTGTCAAAAATGAAATGGAACACATAAATATTGATATCCTCAGCATTACTGAGCTGAAATGGACTGGTTTTGGTCATTTTGTATCAGACAACCATGTGATCTACTATGCCAAAAATGACAGTTTGAAGAGGAATGGCATGGCATTCATTATCACAAAGGATGTTTCAAGATCTGT
>NW_006922263.1:542282-543398 GCF_000298275.1 Orycteropus afer afer | reverse complement strand
TATGAAATTTTCTTAGCCTCAAGTAATCAAACACCTTGGGGGAATGAGTTTCTGGGTCAGAAGTATCAGGACCATAGTTTCAGGAGATATTATGATCAATTGACATAACAGAATCCAAAACCAAAATGTTCTACATTGTGCTTTGGTAAATAGCACCTGGGGTCTTAAAAGCTTGTGAGTGGACATCTAATATGTAACTAACAGTGTCTCTGATCTGAAGCAAAGAAGAGTGAAGTAAATGAAGTACAAAAGAAAACAAAATTAGTTTCAAGAACTAAGGGATCAAGTGAACCCCAGCCTCCTTGACCCAGAGACTAGAACTAGATATTGCCTGGCTATCATTGCTGAATACTCTGAAAGGAATCAAAATAAGATTTCCCAGATAGAGTGGGAGGGCAATGTGGAACAAAACGCAAATTAATAAAAGACCAGGGTTACTAGTCTGGTAGAGATCAGTGGAATCTCTGAAACTGTGCCCTTTATGAATCCTTCAAACCCAGCACTGAACTCACCCACATGACTCAATTTGTAGTCAAACAGTGGACAGACCTATAAGATTAACAATAATACCAGGGAGGTTTGCACTCCTTAGAACAATCAACCATAAGAAATCAAAATGGCCTCATTTGCCAAGAGATAAAACTCAAAATGCAGAAAGTATAGGAAAGAATGACAAATTGAAATGGAAATACAAGGAGGAATTGAGAAGAGTGCTGTTACATTGGGGTAATTAAAGTCAATGTCAGGAAGCAAAATGTGTATGAATTATTGATGGAAACTAATTTGCTCTGCAAACTTTCACTCAAATTACAATAAAAACAAACAAATAAATAAAATGTTCTACTTCTTAAAAAAAGATCCAGCAATCATACTCAAATTAGTTGAAGATTATTGCACACATTAAAACCTACACACAAATGTTTATAGTAGCTTATTATCAAAAATTGAACGCAGCAAAGATGTTCTTCAGTAAGTGAATGAAAAAACAAACTGTAGTATTTCATATAATGGAATTTATTCAACAATCAGCTAAAATGAGGTATCAAGCTATGAAAAGACAATGGAGAAACTATAAATGTGTTTTCCTAACTTAAAGACTTCATTCAGTCTGAAAAA
>NW_006922263.1:540026-541162 GCF_000298275.1 Orycteropus afer afer | reverse complement strand
ACAACACACAGAGGGAGCCTTTAAGAGGCACTCATTCATTTTATGACATCATTAATATAGTAAAAAGCTCTGTGCTTAGAAGAAGACCACATTCGCAGCTATGAAAAAGCAAACAAAGGAAAAATTTCCTTGGAGTCAATTCCAACTTACAGCGACCCTATAGAACAGAGTAGAACTGTCCCATAAAGTTTCCAAGGCTCTAAATTATTGTGGAGCAAACTGCCTTATCTTTCTCTGGTAGAGCTCTTATAGAGTGGCAGTTACTCACTGGATGATAATTTGTAATTTTTAAAATACAACTCTACAGATATTGGACAAGTGTTTATACATGTTTGATTTGATTAATATGTGTGTTATAATGTACATGCATGTTCGTATACATACACACACACACAGAGCCATGAAAATCCTATGGCACAGGTCTAATTTTCATGCATGAGGTTATCAGGAATCAGAATCTACTCAATAGCAGGTAACAACAATATAGTCCTTATCTTCTGCTAATAAAATATGTAATTGATTTAATAAAAATGTTATTTTATTCACATGTTAAAATGTAAATTTCAAGAGAATATTAATTTTTATATTTAATTTATTCTATGCTATTGATCCATCACCAAGATACTGTTGCGCTACAGTAGGTGATCAGCAATCATTTGCTGATTTATTATCTATTGATTCAATATCTATTTCAAAGCTTGGTTGGAGATTTGAAGTAAAAAGTTCCTGGAATAAACCTTTAATAAATATTAGCAGTGATTATTTTGCCTTCTGTAAACTTAAGAAGTCAGATCTAGAATGGGTTAATATAATTCTGTTGAAGGTGAAAATTGACCACTTAGCTGACAATCCTGAATAAAAGGTTTTATTAGCATACTGTTTTGCCTTTTAGATACAATTGATTTTATTGCCGCTAGAAGTCATAAATGGAAGAACTCAGTGAAGTTATTCCTGTGCGTATTTCCCTTTCCTTCCACTTAAAGCACCTGAAGTGGTGCTGATAAGCAGACATGGAATTTTACAAATGTTCTCTAATTTATTCCTGTTTTTCAAATGTGCAAAACACAGACAAAAAAATCAGAAAGCCAGAAACCTTTCTGAAAAAATCAGAATAAAAATAAGCCAAAATCTCAATG
>NW_006922263.1:533221-533843 GCF_000298275.1 Orycteropus afer afer | reverse complement strand
ACACACACACACACACACATATTATCTCCACTCCTCACTTATAAACTATCTCATTATTTGACATTTCACATTTCTGATTTGTCAACTATATCATTATCTAACATTTATGAAAATAGGAAAAAATCTACTATTGACTATTTTGCTAATTAACAATAAACTTTTGGTAGTGATGATATTGACATCCAAGGGAAGAGTAATGATGGCTCTCATGGTTGAAGTAATATGTCAAGTTGGCTGGGCCATGATTATTGGGGGGCCTTGAAGTTATGTAAAGATATGATTTGGAAGTTATGTAATGTAGTTATCCTCAATTAACTTGAAGATAATCTGTGATCTAATGTGGTCTCCTCTATTTTCATATAATATTGATTTTCACATAACAACCTGATCTTTGAAAGCTATCATGACAGTGAGTAAGGACTGGAGATACATATTATTATTGTTATATATTTTATACTATATTTATTTTATAATTACATATTATTAGGAGCTCTGGTAGCATAGGGCTAAAGCACTTGACTGCTAACCAGAAGGCTGGTGGTTCAAACCCACCAGCCACTCCTTGGAAGAAATTTTGGGCAATCTACTTCCATAGTGATATCACCTCAGAAACCTATGAGTC
>NW_006922263.1:531181-532772 GCF_000298275.1 Orycteropus afer afer | reverse complement strand
AACAATAACAAATATATATATATATATCTCAAACCAAAAAAAAGAGACAAATTCATTGCTATAGAGTTGATTCTGGCTCATAGAAACCCCCCACTGAGTTTCTAAGGCTGTACATCTTTATGGAAGTAGATTGCCTCATCTTTCTCCTGTGGAGTAGCTGTTGACTACGAACCACTGACGTGGGTAGCAGCCAAATACCTTACACACTGCATCAGCAGAATATATATTTACCAAATTGCACTAAGATATGTTGTTCTTAGCTGTTGTTGGTTGTTGTTAATGCATAGGGTTGGTTTGCACTATGCATCTTCCAAGAAAGATTTGTTTGTTATTCCTGGACTCTATTTTATATTAATATTTTTGTCCAACAACATTATACAAAGGCTTCATTTCTTTCTCCATATTCTTTAATCATTGTTAGCTTTCACATATATGAGGAGAGTGAAATTATCAAGTGTTGATTCTTACACACCTAAGTCTTCCTAGCACATCTTTTCTTTTTAACACTTGAAATGGTCACAAATTTGCCCAATATAATATTTTGATATATTGACTTGACTTTGTGTCAAGCACAATGAAAATCTTTGACAACTTCCATCTTTCCTCATTTTATAAAGATGTGGCTTATTGAACCAGCTGTGAAGATTTTCATTTTCTTTATATTAAGGTGTAATCCATATGAAAGAGTAGTCTTTGATTGCTATCTATAAGTGCTTCAGTTCTTCTTTACTTTCAGAAAATAAGGTTGTGTCATCTGCATATTGCATAATAATATGTGATATTATTAATATTCATAATAATTCTTTATTCAGTGCCACATTTTTCATACAGTTTAACTTCTTGGATTATTATCAAGCATACAGAATTAATAAGTATGGTGAGAACTTATAGATATGACACATACCTTTCCTGATTTTAAGCAAAGAAATATTGCCTTGTTCTGTTCAAAAGACTGCCTCTTGGTCATGTTCAGATTTGTCATGAAGACAATTAAGTGTTCTAGAATTCCCATTTTTCCAAAGTTATCCAAACGCCTTTGCATACTCAATAAAACACAGGTAAACATCTTTCTGATATTCTTTACTTTCAGTCAAGATATATCTGATATCAGTAATGATAACCCTTGTTCTACATCCATTTCTATATTAAGTTTGACTTTCAGGCAGTCCAATACACTTTTATAACCATTCAGAATTTTCTTAAGCAGAATTTTACATGTGTGATACTAGTACTCCTATTAACTAGTTTTCCTTGTGTGTGTATGGATATTATCTTATCACTGACAGCAATGCTTTTGTCATTGCCGGCAGAGTAGACAATATGTGTCTCTGATTCAAAATAGCCAGTGCCAGTCCATGTCAGTAATCTAATTCCAGGATATTGATCTTTATGCATTCCATTTCATTTTTAACAACATTAAAATTTTCTAGATTTATATCTTGTCCATTCTGCATTCCAATTATTAATGGATTTTTGCACTGTTTTTTCTCATTTTGAGTCATATATAATATGCATACATGTTGTTGTTGTTGTTGTTATATGTTGTCGAGTTAGACCCGACTCATAGTGACCTCTCCTTGGGTTTCCAAGG
>NW_006922263.1:523839-531081 GCF_000298275.1 Orycteropus afer afer | reverse complement strand
CTGCCTGAAGCCAGCAGTATTTTATGGCTTATCAGCAGAAAGTAATGTTAATCATGTATAATATTAATTTTCACATATAGTTAATGTTTACTCCTGTATTAAGAAATTGGTAACTGAATTTTCTACCCAGTTCTACCAAGTAATGAACAGTGGTATGGATGAATGTACATGCCTATTGTTTCAAAGTAGAGTTGGGTGTTTTGTTATCTTGAGACTCTTTCTAAGAGCCCAAAATTATTAGAAAACACTTTTTAGACTCTCATAAACATGTTTATGGAAAAAGAACAATAGTACATTAGTTCATCTTATCATAATTATACAGAAAAGATATAAATACTGAAATTTATTTAAATATATATATAGAGAGAGAGACCATCCTGCAATAGTAGTAATAACAATGATTTAGGAATAGATGCATACATAGAAACTTCAAGCTGAAGAAGGATGGAAAGGAAAATAAGATTATACATAAGAATATATGTGGGTCTGACAGAGGCTATCTCTAAGTACATGTTGATATGTGCTGAAAATATATCCATGAATGTAGTGAAACACACAAGGGAAAAAGCCATGAAAGTCTTAGTCATAGCCAAACATCTTGAGAGTCATGGGATATGGAGAATCAGGACCATAGTCTTGGGGAACAATATGGTCCATTGTCAATAAATAGTCCACAAAGACAATGTTCTACATCCTGCTTTGTTGAATTGCTACTAGAGTTTTAAAAGCTTGTAAACAGCCATCTAAGGTGAAACTATTGGTCTGTGTTCATCTAGAACAAAGAAGGGGAAGAAAATCAAAGATTCAGGAAACAACTAGTCCAAAGGACTAATGGAGCAACTGTGACCCTTCCCTCCATAAACCCTGAGACAAGAAGAACTATATGGTGCATGGCTACCACTGGTGATGACTCTGAAAGGGATCATAATAAGAGTTCCAGAGAGAGTAAGGAAAAATATGGAACAAAAATCAAAATCATACAAAAGACAAAGCTTACTATTCTGATGAAGACTGGTGGAACCCCCTGAGGCTATGAAACTTAGACACTCTTCAAGCAAGGAACTGAATTTAATCTCTGTGACTCAACTGGCAGTCAAATGATGCACAGATCTGTAATATGAACAGTAATATCAAGGGGTTCTGATTATTCCAACAAACAAGCATATGAAATCAAGAGGACAGCATTTGCCAGGGATAGAGCTAAGAAGGTGGGAAGAGATGGGAAAGAAGAAGGAAGGAAAGGGGTGGGCATAAAGAGGAAGTGTGAAGAATGCTGTTACAGTGGAGGGATTGCAATACATAGCACAAAGCAGAATGTGTAAGATTGTTGAATGGAATACCAATTTGTTTCGTAAACTCTCACTCCAATCACAATTAAAAAGATAGAGATAGAGAGAGATAGATTATCACCATGTCCATACATAGTTTATATTAAGATAAGAGAGGGATAAAAGGAAACCATATTTTTGTTAGTTGTACTAACAAGAAAGCTGAAGACTTAACAACTGTAAAGCACTACAGGCACACTTAAATTTTGACTGAAGTACTGAAAAACGAAACTAAACTAAAAAAGGGGTTATAATTTATATAAAAGTTACATTCAATAAAATGACAAGTAAAATAATTATACTTTTAAATGAGAATGCAGCAATAACATTCTAAGCCTTGCATTATGTAGTTATTGTTTTATTTTTCAATTGTTCTCTTGAACACACACAAACATTAGAAAATATATTTGATAATATTGTTGTAATATATGACATATTATAACATATACAATTATTAACATACATAAATAGGTAATATAATTATGATATAGGAGCTCTGGTAACATAGTGGCTAAGGCACTTGACTGCTAACCAGAAGGCTGGTGCTTCAAATCCACCAACCACTCCTTGGAAGGAAGGTTGGGCAATCCTACTTCCATAGTGTTACTGCCTCGGAAACCCAAGGAGGGGTTGCTATGAGTCAGGCTGACTCGATGGCACATAACAACAACAACAACAACAATTATGATATAAATAATGTTACATATGTAATGTATTTTGTTGTCTCCATTGGATTTGTATTTTGCTTCTTTTAATCTACTGCTTCTGTTTTCTTTGCTTTTTTATTTTTCCCTCAAATTAAAATGTTCACTTGGAGAAGTAGTTCAATTGTATGCTAACTCCAAGTTCAGAGACAATTCTCTGTGTTCTTTCTGCATTTCTTATGAGCAGAGGCACTAACTGTCCTCTTGGAATTTAATTTCAAGGATGTTTATAGAATAATGGACGATAAAGATAGTGTCTCTCTCCAGAACAAAGTAAGGTAGGCATATTTTGCAACACACAAGATGTGAACTTCCCAAACTCTGGCTCCTGTAGCATAAGCCACGGCAGGTACTCATACTCATGTCACTTGTCCCTCTTCTCATTTACCTATGGGGGTTAGTGTACCAATACAAGAAAATGATAATACTACGGCTATTGCTAATGCCATGAATAATAAAGTACTTGGTCTCTGAGCAGCGTGTCTTCTGCCAACATTCACGAAACAGTGGCAAGCTAACTTTTTAAGTTTCAAGTGGGATAACATCAAACTTTTCACATTTTTTGACATTCATTTAGTCCTAATTTTTGAAAAAAAAGGGCCTATCAATTATATGAATTAATATATGTATAAATTAATAAGATGTCCTGGTATGCAGCAGACAAAGTGATAGGGAAATTTCTGATGACCATGCAATTGATAGATGGGTTCATTATTTTGAATTACAATATAAAAATGAAGCTTTAAGGGGCAATTTTGACAGGAAAAATATCATAGCATATGAAATATTTTCTAAGGAGAAATTTTGTCACTTCTTAGATCAAACAAAGACAAAAATCTGAAACTGGCTGTGCTGTGCTTTGTTAGGACATATGTTGTTAATTAGGATGGAAATTGTAGTAGTATTTACCTAAAAATATAGGGTTATTTTGCAACTGAAGATATAATTGAATGGTGGTAGGGAGTGTCCTTATACAGTTAAGTACTGCTAGAATGTGGCATACATGGTATATGTAGACATATTTCTAAGATTCGGAGGTTATCTTCAGCAATCAGATGCAGTAGTGAATTGGATTGAATTCATTCCCACTTTGGAAATGCTTAGGATAAGTAAACAACCACAATATCCACAATATTTATCCTGGAAGCTCTTTGAGCAGAACTAAACATGAGCTGCTAAAGTTGAGGTAATCACAAAAAAGAATGAGGGCTGAATTATCACTGGTATGCGTTAAAGCCCTTATGTGGTAAAGGTCATATGTTCTGCATAAAATATTTCATTTCTCTAAGGGTAATCTCTCAGACAGCATTTAAGATGGTTAGTGTGATGAATTTCCTAAGCTACACAGTATCTGAAGTTATGACTTATAGAGAAACTGTGTGCAAGGGTGTTGTTGTTGTTGTTGTTATGTGCTGTCGAGTCGGTGTCAACTCATAGCGACCTCTCCTTGGGTTTCCGAGGCGGTATCACTATGGGAATAGACTGTCCAACTTTCCTTCCGATTTGTGGCTGGTGGGTTTGAAATGCCAGCCTCTGGTTAGCAGTCAAATGCCTTAGGCATTATGCTACCAGAGCTGAGTTTTTGATGTATCTTATTTATTTAAAGGAGAGATAACTGCTACATTCCACCAGACAGCAGTTTTCATTCCCTGGCTGTAAGAAACCAGCTTCCATTCTCAGGCAGAAAGTCCCTGGGAAACAGTACCTTCAAATAATAAGCACAATATAATACACAAGCACACACATACATATGTTTATATCTGTGGGTATTCATATCCATGCATTCACGTGTGTGAATATAAACATTGAGTATTCTTTTTTGATGCCAAGAGTATGGATAAGTTAGGCATTCTCATGAAGGTAATTCTACTGACCTATACTGGACTGGGTCGACAGATCTATGCTTGTGGTTCAGCTAGCTGTCAGCTAACCTACAATAATGGCTTTGGTTGAGTCCACTGGGACTACCATGTCCCTTTCATGTGGTATGACATCTTCTAACAGGCTCCCTGAACTGCTCAATTGCATCCCATTGACAGGATTCTAATAGAAAGCAGAACACAAGGAACTTGACCATAGGCCCAGAACTAGCACTTCATAAATTCGACTACACTTTATTGGTCAAAGTAATTCACAAAGTCAGGAAAAGGTCAAGAAATCCCCAAGTCTAAATAGAATTCCTCAGAAAGATTTCCTGCAGCATTGTTATCCTACCATTTTATTTGTCTGATCAAAAATAGAACTATCAAAAGTTTTGATCATTATTTATATTTCCACAGTGTATTTATGCTTATTGCTTAACTTCCCATAAAATCAAATAAACCTGTTGCTATCGTGTCTGACTCACAACTACCCTACAGGAGAGTAAAACTTTCCCATAGTGATTCCTAAACAGTAATTTTCATGGAAGCAGACTGCCATATCTTTCACCTATGGAGCAGCTGGTAGATTTGAACACCAACTTTTCAATTACCAGACAATTATTTAATCATCATAATTTATCTTCCCAGAGGAGACCGTAAATTAGGAGTCATGCCCTTGCCTTAACAGTCCAGGACATGAAGTAATGCATGATACATAAATCAGCTGCTGTCAAACTGATTTTTTACTCTTGACAATAAAACTATCCCTTAAGGGCTTTCAATGGTTGTCACCTTTCAGATGTAGATTACCAGGCTTTTTTTCCAGGGTGTCTCTGGGTGAATTCTAACCACCAAACCCTTGGTGAGTTGCTGAGTGCTTACCATTTGTACCACCTATGGATGCCATACATATCACAAAACAAACTCTCATTTTACAATTGCTGAATGAATGAAAGAAGCGTTTGCTGAAGATTCATTAACCGAATAGAAATCATTTTCAAACGTATCATAGACATTTCTCCTTATGTTTAACAAGTGAACTAGTTCAAGTATAGAAATGAAAAGGCAACAGGTGGAATATATAAAACAAAGCTGATTTTATCTTATTTAATTATGCTAGCCTGAAAAATGTATGAATACACATCTGTAACACAGCAGTTATTCACCAGTTTACTCAACAGTAAGAGGAAAAAACCCTCAAACCTTAAGTATTCTTTCGATTAGCAAATTATTCATTGTAACATATCATCAAATTTTCTATTTTTAAATACACCCACACTTTAGGAAATAAAACTAAATTTGTTAGGTGTGAGCTTTATTATAATTCTCATGCTTTATTCTACTAGGGAGAATGAAATGAATTATTCACCTTAAATGAAGAAATACATTAATAAATTCTGATCACTTCCATTCTGTGAATCATCTCTTTTGCATTGTAAAAATAAATAAATAATAATGCTTTTTCCCACTTTGAATAATTTATGTAATTTCCTCAGTCTCTGCAGCAGCATAATAAATGCACTACATTCCTGGCAAGTTGATGATTCTGTTCACAAACTGTGGTAGATTTTTTAACTGAGTTACCATGTGCTTCGAAGTCATCTGCCTTCTAATTATAAACTATGCTGTCATTCAAGCCATGCAATATAAATCTTTTCAGATTTCTGACTGATCTCCATGTACTAGACACTCCATCAAAGTTATTCAGGCAAATATAATGTTTAATTTTTTTAAAGCAAGAAAACTTCTTTAAAACAAACTTAGGATTGAGGAGTCTGGAGTTAGATTTTCTGGTTCTTATTTCTGCTCCATTTTTAATACTTATGTGAACTTAAGCCAATCATTTAATCTTCTATGGATCAGTTTTTTTTTTTTTTTTTAATCTAAATGAATAGAAAGCAAAGATTTTTAACCTTAAGTGGTTGATACAACAATTAAAACATGTCATGATTTTGCACTGCTTAGAAAAGACCTAGCAAATAGACATTTCTCCATAATATAATTATTAATAAAAGGACCTAACATTCTTCACTAACAAAGAGGTAAATGTTTTTTCTTTTATTAATGCCAGGAATAGATATGTCTTGGTCATACTATTATTTTGGAGAATTAAATGTTTTTAGTAAAGGAGTATCATTATTTCATTTTATTACATTACAAAAATGAAGTAATAAAAATATTAAATGAAACATATATGTACATAACTCAACCTAAAAGAGCAAAGCTCATGTTTAATGTAAATTAATTTTGTTGATAAAATTGGAGCAATGTCAAGTACATGGTGGGAGTGGTTCCTGTAATCACACACCTGTGAACCTTGAGTTACTTTGACCAGATGAGCTACTGCAAGGGTAAAACTGCAAAAATGACAGACAGTCATCCTCAGAAATTTGCTTTGATGGGACTATTAAAGAAAATAAATGGAGAAAAACAGAGAGCGGAACTATTTGTTGTGTTGGGTAAATGTTTTCTGATATCGTTCTTTTAGAAGAATCAATTATCTTTCAAATCATAGGTCTGCTTTAGCTCGTGTATTCAAAGTGTAGTACAAACTGCAAACAAAAAGTAGCCAAGCAGAAAGAACAGACAATGAAAGGCTGAATTGCAGAGGCCAGCCACTGCAATAGAGGATTAGAGCAGGGGAGGAGAGGAAAAGGAAGCTGCTAAAACACAAAACGCAGCCCCATGGCGCAGCCAAGTTCACAGGGTGTGCAGGCAGCAGCAAAGACTGTGAATGACAGAGATGATCTCTGAAGCAATATTGTAATGGCATGGACAAATTAAGGAGAAAAGACAAGAAGGTATGAATATTCACCTAACAGTGGGGAAGAACTAGAAATTCTTGTAATAATAATGGTGTAGACATCGATCAACTAAAGGGGACAGTTGGCATAAACAGTTCAAAATAAATGTATGAAGAAAGCCATTCTGAGAATTTATACACTGAGCTGTGTAATCACTATGTAGGTCACATACAAAGAAGGTGACAGATGCTGATTTTGTGTCTAGTACTGAATTTCCCTCTTCCCAATGAGGTGAGATTGATAGAATTATCCCATTATCCATCTATCCAACTGTCCATCCATGCATCCATATATCTTTCCTCCTTCTATCTGTCCATTGTCAGTTATCAATAGATTAGTCTGTGTGTCAATCATTGACCAAATACCTAGCATTCTGCTACATATGTAGATATGATGATAAAAAGAATTATTTTTTTACTATTATTTTATTAATAAAGTGAGATATTATAGTGTGTGTGTGTATGTTGTTGTTGTTAAGTGCCATCGAGTTGTTTCCGACTCATAGCGACCCCATGCACAGCAGAACGAAACACTGCCCGATCCC
>NW_006922263.1:506938-516984 GCF_000298275.1 Orycteropus afer afer | reverse complement strand
GCCCCATCTTCCTTCCAAGGAGTGGCTGGTGGGTTTGAACCGCCAGCCTTCTGGTTAGCATTCAAGTGCCTTAGGTACTACATTACCAGGGCTCCCAATATGCATACATAGAATATGTATACTATAAGTCTGTATATAAATATATGTTCCAAAACCTAACCCACTCCTGTGGAGTCAGACCTGACTCATATTAACCAACCTTGGGTTTCCAAAGGGGTATCACTATGAAAGTAGATCACCCAAACTACCTTCCGAGGAGTGGCTGGTGGGTTTGAACTGCTAGTCTTCTGGAGCTCCTACATACATGTTGTGTGTCTCAAAAAAAAAAAAAAACACTCTCTGCTATAAAAAAAAAAAAAAAAAAACACTCTCTGCTATCGATTTGATTGTGACTCATAGCGACTTCCTTTGGGTTTCCAAAGCAGTAAATCTTTACGGTATTTCTTTCATGGAGTGGTTGGTGAGTTTGAACTGCTAGCCTCTGGTGCAGTCAAATGTCTTAGGTCCTAAAGCACCAGAGCGCCTTAGTTGTGCCCATATGTATGTATGTGTGCCCATATGTATGCATATACATAAATATACATAGAGAGAGAAGAGAGAGAGAGAATACACACCACTCGTCTGTCAGTTTGTTTATTGTGATGGCTTGCACATTTCTATCAGGCTAGAGGCTATGCTACCAGTATTTCAAATACCACCAGGGTCACCCATGGTGGACAGATTTCAGCAGAGCTTCCGGACTAAGACAACAGACTGGGATGAAGGACGTGACCCTCTACTAAAGAAAAAAAACAGACCACTGAAAACCTTGTGAAGATTTTGTCCTTGTAGTTGTATTTTTCACCATACTTACTCAATCTGTATACTAAGCAAATAATCTGAGAAACTGGATTATATGAAGAATAAGAGCATCAGGATTGGAGGAAGATTAATTAACAACCTGTGATATGTATATGACACTACCATGCTTCCCACAAATGAAGACGACTTAAATCACTTACTGTTGAAGATCAAAGACTACAATCTTCAATATGGATTGCACCTAAACCAGAAAATCCTCACAACTAGACTAAAAAGTAACATCACAACAAATGGAGAAAGGATTTAAGTTGTCAGGGATTTCATTTTGTTTAGATCCATAGTAAACACCCGTGGAAGGAGCACTCAAGAAACCAGAAGTAATTTTGCACCTGGCCAATATGTTGCAAAAGATGCCTTTAAATTGTTAACAAGCAAAGATGTCACTTTGAAAATCAATGTATGCCTGACCCAAGCTGTGATATTTTCAATCACCTCATACACATGGAAAAGCAAGACAATGAGTAAGGAAGATTGTAGAAGAGTTGATGGCTTTGAATTACAGTGTTGGCACAGAACACTGAAAATACTAAGGATTGCCAAAGAATGAACAAATATGTCTTGGAAGAAGTGTAGCTGTAATGCACCTTAGAAGTAAGAATGGCCACAATATTGGTCATGTTCCCATAAGGAACTATTTGCTGGAGAAGGATATCATGCTTGGTAAAGCAGAGGGTCAGTGACGAAGGAGAAGACCCTAAATGAGATGCATTGACACAGTGGCTGCAATGATGGGCTCAAGCATAGCGGGTTTTGTGAAGACAGCCAAGGACCAGGTTGTTTTGTTCTGTTGTACGAGAGGTTGCTATGAGTCAGAGCTGACTCAATAGCACACAGCAATTACATAAAGAATATATATGCATTCTTTCATTGTTGGGTTCCATTGAGTCGATTCCAATTCATAACAACTCTGTATAACAGAGTAGAATTAATTGACCCATGGAATTTCCTAGGTTGAATTTTTACATAAGCATACTGCCAACTCTTTCTCTAGTGGAGCAGCTGGTGCGTTTGAACTGCTGACCTTTCAGGTAGCAACTATGCCATCAGAGCTCCTTATATTACATACATTTAAATAGCAAAAATTTTAGTCTTGTGAAAAAGAAAAAACTAAATAGCTTCTTTAAGCAGATTATAACTTTCACTTTAGAAGTTGGTGTTTACAAGTAAAATAGGAAAGACAATACAGAATTTTTTTTAATATAGTTATGGCATATATGTTATTATTTAATAATATTTCTCCTCCGAAGGAAAGTTGGGCAATCCTACTTCCATAGTGATACTGCCTCGGAAACCCAAGGAGGGGTCTCTATGAGTCGGGGCCGACTCGACGGCATATAACAACAACAACAAGTATTATAAATATTTTACTGTAATATACCCTTCTACTATTGTTTACGAATTAGCCATTCAAAGTCTATAAGAGGGAGATAAAAAAGTAGTTTAATACACAATTATCACACATAACTTTATGAAATAAATAATCCAAGACTATAGATCATTTTAGAAGCTAAACTACTAAATGATGTAAACAACTGCAAAACATATAGTAAATGTTAGTTGTTCATATGCTTATTTCTACATATTTGCTGAGGAACAACAGATATTTCCTGTTGATGATGGTTATTTTTGCTTAGCTGATTGTAGTAGACAATAGGTTAAATATAAATTAGAATAACCTGTGTTATCAATTATCCAAAAAGTTAATATTTTGCTCATACGATTGTTAACTTTAAAAACTCTCTAAAATTTTGTGTAAAGTTAACATTTTACTTTTATTTGTCCCCTATTGAATTGTCCCCCAAAAAATGGCATCATATTTATTAAATGTAAATATCCACAGAGTTAGGAAGAGTTCAAGAGGGACTATTGATGTTATTTTTGCTTTTTCTGCATAACATTCTCACCACAAGTATCTGCAGATATTATACATTTTTTTATGCCTACTCACTTTAATTATTCTATTTTACTTGGAGTTCATTGTTATTGGTCTGTATTAAGCACTTAAAATGAGTTTTAAAGCAATTTTTGTGGTCTATTTTTAAATTGCATGTTACTATTATACCATTATTTAAGAAATAAAATGAAGAAAATCATTTTTGAAATCCAGTGCCTTACAATTCAGTTAATATTTTAGAGATTTAAAACACCATTTTAGGAAGTCAAGTTTTGTATTTTTCTTTCTTTTTTTTTTCCTCCCTCCTCCCTCCCTTTCTCCCTCCTTTCCTCCCTGCTTCTTTCTTTTCTTTGTCCACTTCTGCCCTCCCTCACTTTGTCCATCTCTCTTTCCCTGAAGCCAAATAAATAAACTGAGATTTGAGGAAATAGAGTGAAGGAACAGCTGTTAAGTGTACAGGGTTAAAATGAATTCTCCAATCCAGATTTTCCCCGAAAGTGTAGTCTTACCTGTCATTAGATTCTTGATAATTTTGTTTTCTTCTGTGTTTAAGTGTAAATTAATTTCTCATATATGTATTTACTTTAGGCACTTTTTTGTTTTTGACCAGAATTCAAGAGCTACATCCTTCACAATAATAAGCAAATATTCCTTTAAGATACTTAATTAAAATAATTTTTTTTAAATTGTAGTATAAGTTTTCATAATGATATTTATATACAAGTAAACATTACATATCTTTAAGATTCTATATGAAAAGTGCCATCCTAGATAGAGACAAAGATCTCAATAAAATCTGTATAATTATAATTAAGAAAATTATAGTATAAATAACGTCACATAACCTGTTCTTTTTAATAAACCTATCTAAAACAAGGAAAACTTTTAACACAATGTTTGTAGAAAATTCATATAAAATATTACTTTGTTAGATCTACTTTCGTCTTTAAATGAATAAATTTGTTTTGTATGTATACCTCACAGAGCTAACAAATAAACCTACATGAAAGATATACACATGGAGTTTTCTGTTTAATATCAGGTTTTTTGACTTACAGTTTATACTGAATGGATTTTTAGTGATATCTTTTTGTAAAAGCATTGTAAGAATATCACAGTGCACATTACAGACACAATAGAGTTTGAAGCTGCTTTGAGGCATTTCACTGTTGATAGTCATTATAATTTGCATTAAGTGACATTTTGAATACAATATACAAATGTGTCTGCCCTTAAAGTTTTGTCAAGCATTTAGCACTTTCAGATTTTGTTAAATGTCTCTTTAATCATTCAACTTTGGAAGTTCCCTGAGACAATACAGGGACAATTTACTAATATTCATAAGTTAGCATTCATTTCATCTGGCCGAGCTTTTGGGACATTTGTTGATTTAAGAAATTACAGCAAACCATTAACAATCTCTGGGCCATGATGAGATAGAAAAGTAATGTATTATTAAGAATATGACTATACTCCCTCATGCATACATAATTAATATGATAAACATTGATTAAAATAACAAGGATAATAATAATAATGCATTTTATTTTGTAGAGCCTGAAAGATCTTTTAACCAGAAGCCTTTAGTATGGAGATTGACACGTCCCATGCTGAGCCCTAATGCCTCCAGGTAGATTGACAAGTCCCATGCTGAACCCTAATGCCTGTAGTAAATGTCCCATACCTCAGAGCCTTTTATCAGAAATCTGCATGGCTCCAAAAAGCCTCTCACCCACCTTTGAAGACTAAGAGGGCTCTCACCCCCGGGGTTTCGCAGAGAGTATGCACATATCAAAGAGATCCGCCCGCCCCTGAAAAATCTCTCACTCACCTTTGAAACCGGGGGGATTCCAACCTGCCCCAAATTCCCAAACCCCTATCATAAAAACCAAATTATCTACTCCACCCTATGTTCCTCTATAAAAGTCTTTTAATGTAAGAGCACGGGGTCTTTTGCTCAACCCATTGCGGGGGGGGGGGGGTGGTGAAAGAAAGGACCCTAAGTTAAGTTAGCTAATAAACTTTCCTATTGCTTTTTGCATTATCGTGTGTTGGCAAATTACTCTCCCTGAATTACTCCTTCATAACCTGGGCACAACAATTTCATATCCTTATGATCTTTTTTTGCCTATATTTCCTTCAACTTGTACTGCATAACCTAAAAGAAGATTGCACATCCCTAACTATCCATTTTGCCTTCTAAATTAAAGAAAATTAACATAGCATCCTACTATAAATAGTATAAGAACTTATTTACTAGTAGAAATCAAAACTCCAACCCACATACCAGAGAGAGCATTTTTCTCTATCCACCTCACAAAGCCTTAAATGAATTGAAGTACATTGATCCAGAGGAAGAAATGTTGTCAATGCCAAAGCATCACAGGGGATGGGCTTTCTATGCTTTGTTTTTTCCATCATCCTTTGCCCACCAAATACAACAATCTTTCTGAGTAGTACCTACTGGGCAAATGCTGCTTTTATTTGTTGCCCTTGCCAGTACTGTATGTGTTGCTTTTATTAGGCAAATATATGTTGTAGTTGTTTTTTCTAACAAACTTCATTCATGAAATAACTTCCCCTATTCAATGTACTCTTCTTCTTCTTCTTCTTCTTCTTTTTTCCCCATTGTTAATCTGGGCATATACCTAAAATAACTCAGAAACCATGAATACAAGTCTATGCTGCCTATTTCATGCGAGCTTGTCTTTCTAAATAAAACAATCCAAGTTCCAATAATTTATATATCTGTTGATTTTATTTCATATGATAAGACATTTCAAACAAAACATTTCAAACTTTTAAAACAACATTAAGATATCCTCAAAGGACACTTTAGAAAAGTTACTCAGATTCCACAGAAATTGTAAAAAATGTTTTCCCTGTGTCTTTACACTTTTGGTTGCTCTTTCTCACAAATCACTTTCCTTAAAATGTGAAATAATTTTCCTTGCTCAATTCACTCTTCTGTTTTTTTTTTTAATATTTTTCCCTCATTCTTATCTGTACATAAAACAAGAACACATCTTAATCATCTTCTCTTTAGAGCAGTAAAATTTACTCTAGGCACATTTTTTTAAAAATAAAAGTTTTACTTATAATTTTCCAAAGTGGTGTAATCAGAAGACTTGTGGTCTTACCCACCTGACTTTTTTCTGCTGGGTGATTCTTGTGATCTTTGGCTGACTCCTTTCTAGAATGTCTAGGGAGAGTTTACTTTACAAGAATATTTTCCCTTTCACTTAGTTCAAGAACAAAAGTAGATACAAGTTAAGGTATGCTCAAGCTTATTTATCTATAGGATTGCTATATGCAAGTTTCAGTTGCAGCTGGAAAATATTAAAGCAACTCCTTGAGACCCAATTTATGACCTTAAGTATATCCTACCTGAATTTAGAGACCATCTGAAGAATGGATTTGATGCACTAGACACCAGTGACTGAAGACCAGATAAGTTGTAGTATTATATCAAGGGCATAATACATGAAGAAAGAAGGAGAGGTCAATATCAAGACAGGAAAAGAAGAGAATAAAAAACAGGTATCAGAAATGACTCTGAAACGTGTTCTTGAATGGAGAGTAGATAACATGAATGGAAAAAATGAGGAAATAAAAAGACGGAACAGAGGATTTCAAAGGACAGCTAGAGAAGACCAAGTAAAGCATTTAAATGAAATGTGCAAAGACTTGGAGTTGGAAAATCAAAGGGATGGGCATGCTTGTCATTTCTCAATCTGAAAGAACTGGGAAAAAAGGAAAAAAAGAGCCTCCATTTGTGATATTGAAGGATTCCATGGGAAAAATACTGACCTCTGCAGGAAGAATGAGAAGATCATTGAAATAATACACAGAGTCACTGTACCAAAACTAATTAGTTGATGTTCCACCATTCCAGGAGGTAACATGTGATCAAGAATCACTATAATGAAAGGAGAAGTTTAAAGTGCACTGAAATAATTGGCAAAACCAAAGCTCCAGGAATTGATGGAATGCCATTGAGATGTTTCAACAAATCAATGCAGCGCTGGACGAGCTCACTCATTTAGGCAAAAGTTGGGAGACAGTTACATGGCCAACTGACTGGAAGACATCAACATTTGTGACCATCCCTAAGAAAGATGATCCAACAGAATGTGGAATTTATTGAACAATATCAATTTCAATGACAAGTATAATTTTGCTGAAGGTAATTAAAAAACAGTTGCAGCATATAGGGAACTGTCTGAAATTCAAGGCAGGTTCTGAAGAGGACATGGAACAAAGGATATCATTGCTCACGTCTGATGTATCTTGGCTGAAAGAAAGGAATATCAGAAATATGTTTACCTGTGTTTCATTGAATATGAAAAGACATTCGACTGCATGGATAATATTGTGAAGAAAGGGAACTCAAAACCACTTAATTGTGCTCATGAGGAACCTGCATATACAGACAGTCATTGCAACAGAACAAGGATTTAAAATAGGGAAAGTGTGCATCAAGTTGTATCATTTTACCCTACTTAATCTGGGCACTAAGCAAATAATACTAGAAGCTAGACTATATGAAGATGCCAGTACCAAAACTGAAGGAAGAATTGCTAACAAGATTTGATATGCAGAAGACACAACCTTGCTTGCTGAAAGTTAAGAAGACTGATACACTTACTGGTGAAGATCAAAGGCTACAGTCTTCAGAATTGATTACACCATAACATAAAGGAAACAAAAGCCCTCACAAGTGGACCAATAAGGAGGATCATGGTAAAGGGAAAAAAGATTGAATTCGTCAAGGATTTCATTTTACTGGCATGCACACTCAAAGGACACAGAAGGGAAACAGCAATCAGGAAATCAACCGGCATACCACATTGAGCAAATTTGCTGAAAACAAAAAACAAAAAACAAAAAACCCTCTTTGTAGTGTTTAAGAGCAAAAAAGCATTTTGAAGGTAAGGGGAACTTGACTCAAACCATGGTATTTTCATCAACTTCTCATGCATGTGTGAGCTGGGCAATGAATGAGAAGAACAAAGAAGAACTTTTGCATTTTAATTGTGGTATTGGCAAAGAATATTGAATGCACAATGAAATGCTAGAGGAATAAACAAATCTGTCTTGGAGGAACTTAATAAGAATGCTCCTTAGAAGTGAGAATGGCCAGATTCCCTCTCTCATATTTCGGTCATGTGATCAGAGAGACCAGTCTCTTGAGAAAGATAAACCAGATAAGGTAAAGGGTCAGCAAAAAAGGGAAAGACCCTCAACAAGATGAGTTGACACAGTGACTGCAACAATGTGTTAAATCATGGTGAAGATTTTAAGGATGGCACAAGAGCAGAAGATATTCCATTCTGTGGTATCTAGGGAAGCAATGAGTTGAAACATATATACATACAACCATACACACACACACACAAACACACACAAAGATAAATCATCAAACAAACCAAACCCACTGACATCGAGTTGATGCTGATTCACAGAAACCCAATAGGACAGAGAACAACTGCCCATAGGGTTTCCAAGGCTGTAAATCTTTATGGAAACAGATTGTCACATCTTTTCCTCATGGAGTGGCTTGTGGGTTTGAAACACTAAATTTTGATTAGCACAATCAGAGCTCCCCTGAAAATCATAAAAATTTACTAGTCGATTAAATTAACTGATGTTTTGATAATGGAAACTGCTGAACAAGATCACACTGTAGACCTGCTCGTACTGAAGTCAGCATCAGTGTCATAAGAATGAAGTTGTAGTTGCAATAGTTAAATTGTCCTCTTTAAGCCCTTAGAGTTGAACATTGAGCAACTTCCTATTCTTTAAAACGCTCCACACTGACTTCTTGTACACCAGGTTGTAACCTACTATATGGAAGAGTTTTGAACAATAAATTATAAAATTCAACATCTGTGAGTGAACATCTGAGAATGATAACATTAGCAAATTACTTACTACAAAAAGATGTAGTACATATTGTATTGCCAGAGATGATAAGATGCACCAAAAAAGAAAAGATAATCGTAAGTATGGTTTGTTTATAAGATAGGGAGTAACTGTATATATAAATATGTGTAGACACACAAACATTTCTATGTTTGGGCCCACTGTTCTGGACAATGTATTAATCTATCTTGTTGAGAGTAGTCCTCTTTTCTGCTGACCCTCTACCTTATTAAGCATGAATTTCTCCAGGGACTGGTCCCTCCTGACAATAAGTCCAAAGTACTTGAGAGGAAGTCTTGACATTCTCACTTCTAAGGAACATTAAGACAGATTTGTAGATTGTTCTGGCAGTCCATGGTTTCTTTAACATTCTTACAGCATAATTCAAAGGCCTCAATTCTTTTTTTGGTCTTCCTTATTCACTGACCAGCTTTCACATGCATATGAGGCAACTGAGAATACCATGGCTTGGATCAGGAGCACCTTAATCCTCAAAGTCACATATTTCCTCTGACACTTTAAAGAAATAATTAGCAGCAGATTTGACCAATGCAAAGCATTGGTCATGTGATTTATTGAGTATTGCTTCCACAGGCATCGGTTTTAGATCCAAGTAAAATGAAATCCCTGACAACTTCAAACTTTTCTCCATAGATCATAAATTTGCTTATTGGTGCAGTTGGAAGGATTTTTGTTTTCTATATATTGAGGTGTGATATACGCTGAAGGCAGTTGTCTTTGATCTTCATTAATAAGTGCTTAAAGTCCTCTCTGCTTTTAGCAGGCAAGGTTGGGTCACTTGTTTATCACAGGTTGTTAATGAGTCTTCCTCCAATGCTGATAGTGGACTCTTCCTCATATGGTCCACATTCTTGGATTATTTGCTCAACATACAGATTGAATAAATATGGTGAAAAATAAAAACCTATTGCATACTCATCCTATTTTAAAACCACTTACTATTCCCTTGTTCTTTTTAATGACTGCATCTTGTTCTGTATACAGGTTCTGCATGAGATCAATTAAATGTTCTGGAATTCCCTTTCTTCACAATGGTTTCCATAATTTGTTATGATCCACATAGTTTAATGTCTTTATATAGTCAAGAAAAAAAAAAAAAAAAACCATTAACATCTTTCTGCTGTTCTTTACTTACAGCCAATATCCATCTGACATCAGCAATGACTTCTTTCCATGTTGTTGTTGTTGTTGTTATGTGCCGTCGAGTCAAACCCGACTCATAGCGACCCCTCCTTGGGTTTCCGTGGCAGTATCACTACGGAAGTAGGATTGCCCAACCTTCCTTCCGAGGAGTGGCTGGTGGGTTTGAACCGACAGCCGTCTGGTTAGCAGGCAAGTGTCTTAG